>NC_141019.1:35419955-35428291 GCF_052327205.1 Somniosus microcephalus | reverse complement strand
CATCCAAGCATTTTATAAATGTGGTGAGGGTTCCTGCCTCTCCCACCCTTTCAGGCAGTGAGTTCCAGACCCCCACCACCCTCTGGGTGAAGAAATTTCCCCTCAAATCCCCTCTAAACCTTCCACCAATCACTTTAAATCGGTGTCCCTCCTGGTTATTGACCCCTCTGCTAAGGGGAAATAGGTGCTTCCTATCCACTCTGTTGAGGCCCCTCATACACCGCAATTAAATCTCCCCCCTCAGCCTCCTCTGTTCCAAAGAAAACAACCCCAGCCTTATCCAATCTTTCCTCATAGCTAAAATTCCCCAGCCCAGGCAACATCCTGGTAAATCTCCTCTGCAACCCTCCCTAGTGCGACAGAAACATAGAAGATAGGAGCAGGAGTCGGCCATTCGGCCCCTCGAGCCTGCTCCGCCATTCAATGAGATCATGGCTGATCATCCAAATTCAGTACCCGGTCCCTGCCTTCTCCCCATATCCCTTGATCCCTTTAGCCTTAAGGAATATATCCAACTCCTTCTTGAATATATTTAATGAATTGGCCTCCACTGCCTTCTGTGGTAGAGAATTCCACAGGTTCACCACTCTCTGGGTGAAGAAATTCCTCCTCATCTCTGTCCTAAATGGCTTACCCCTTATCCAAATTCAGTACCCGGTCACATCCTTCCTGTAATGTGCTGACCAGAACTGCGGCCTTAAAGCAGGACTTTATGGCGTCAGTTCCGGATTTCCTTGTTTACACTGATTTACGCCCGTTTTACCTTCGGGTGTATTCTAATGAGATTCACAGGAAATTTGGGCACAACTTAATACCCATAACCCCCCCCGCCACCACCCCGGTGCACGCTAACCTGCATTGGCTCCCATTCCACACCATCTTCTTGAGTTTCAATATTCTCATCCCCATGTTCGAATCCTTCCTCGTCCCACCCTATCTCTGTAACCTCCTCCAGCCCCAACAACCCTCCCTATCTCTGTAACCTCCTCCAGCCCCCTACAACCCTCCCTATCTCTGTAACCTCCTCCAGCCCCAACAACCCTCCCTATCTCTGTAACCTCCTCCAGCCCCCTACAACCCTCCCTACCTCTGTAACCTCCTCCAGCCCAACAACCCTCCGTATCTCTGTAACCTCCTCCAGCCCCCTACAACCCTCCCTATCTCTGTAACCTCCTCCAGCCCCTACAACCCTCCCTATCTCTGTAACCTCCTCCAGCCCCCTACAACCCTCCCTATCTCTGTAACCTCCTCCAGCCCCCTACAACCCTCCCTATCTCTGTAACCTCCTCCAGCCCCAACAACCCTCCCTATCTCTGTAACCTCCTCCAGCCCCCTACAACCCTCCCTACCTCTGTAACCTCCTCCAGCCCAACAACCCTCCGTATCTCTGTAACCTCCTCCAGCCCCCTACAACCCTCCCTATCTCTGTAACCTCCTCCAGCCCCTACAACCCTCCCTATCTCTGTAACCTCCTCCAGCCCCCTACAACCCTCCCTATCTCTGTAACCTCCTCCAGCCCCCTCCAACCCTCCCTATCGCTGTAACCTCCTCCAGCCCCTACAACCCTCCCTATCTCTGTAACCACCTCCAGCCTCTACAACCCTCCCTATCTCTGTAACCTCCTCCAGCCCAACAACCCTCCGTATCTCTGTAACCTCCTCCAGCCCCTACAACACTCCCTATCTCTGTAACCACCTCCAGCCCAACAACCCTCCCTATCTCTGTAACCTCCTCCAGCCCCCTACAACCCTCCCTACCTCTGTAACCTCCTCCAGCCCAACAACCCTCCGTATCTCTGTAACCTCCTCCAGCCCCCTACAACCCTCCCTATCTCTGTAACCTCCTCCAGCCCCTACAACCCTCCCTATCTCTGTAACCTCCTCCAGCCCCCTACAACCCTCCCTATCTCTGTAACCTCCTCCAGCCCCCTCCAACCCTCCCTATCGCTGTAACCTCCTCCAGCCCCTACAACCCTCCCTATCTCTGTAACCACCTCCAGCCTCTACAACCCTCCCTATCTCTGTAACCACCTCCAGCCCAACAACCCTCCCTATCTCTGTAACCTCCTCCAACCCCCTACAACCCTCCCAACCTCTGTAACCTCCTCCAGCCCAACAACCCTCCGTATCTCTGTAACCTCCTCCAGCCCCCTACAACCTTCCCTATCTCTGTAACCTCCTCCAGCCCCTACAACCCTCCCTATCTCTGTAACCTCCTCCAGCCCCCAACAACCCTCCCGATCTCTGTAACCTCCTCCAACCCTCCCTATCGCTGTAACCTCCTCCAGCCCCTACAACCCTCCCTATCTCTGTAACCACCTCCAGCCTCTACAACCCTCCCTATCTCTGTAACCTCCTCCAGCCCAACAACCCTCCGTATCTCTGTAACCTCCTCCAGCCCCTACAACACTCCCTATCTCTGTAACCACCTCCAGCCCAACAACCCTCCCTATCTCTGTAACCTCCTCCAGCCCCCTACAACCCTCCCTACCTCTGTAACCTCCTCCAGCCCAACAACCCTCTGTATCTCTGTAACCTCCTCCAGCCCCCTACAACCCTCCCTATCTCTGTAACCTCCTCCAGCCCCTACAACCCTCCCTATCTCTGTAACCTCCTCCAGCCCCCTACAACCCTGCCTATCTCTGTAACCTCCTCCAGCCCCCTCCAACCCTCCCTATCGCTGTAACCTCCTCCAGCCCCTACAACCCTCCCTATCTCTGTAACCACCTCCAGCCTCTACAACCCTCCCTATCTCTGTAACCTCCTCCAGCCCCCTACAACCCTCCCTACCTCTGTAACCTCCTCCAGCCCCCTACAACCCTCCCTATCTCTGTAACCTCCTCCAGCCCCCTACAACCCTCCCTATCTCTGTAACCTCCTCCAGCCCCCTACAACCCTCCCTATCTCTGTAACCTCCTCCAGCCCCCTACAACCCTCCCTATCTCTGTAACCTCCTCCAGCCCCCTACAATCCTCCGAGATCTCTGCGCTCCTCCAATTCTGGCCTCTTGCGCATCCCCCCGATTTCCATCGCTCCACCATTGGCGGCCGTGCCTTCAGCCACCTGGGCCCCGTGCTCTGGAATTCCCTCCCTAAACCTCTCCGCCTCTCTCTCTCTCTCCTCCTTTAAGACGCTCCTTAAAACTCCCTCTTTGACCAAGCTTTTGGTCACCTGTCCTAATATCTCCTGATGTGGCTCGGGGTCAGATTGTGTCTGATTTACGCTCCTGTGACGCACCTTGGGACGTTTTACTACATTAAAGGTGCTGTGTAAATGGGAGTTGTTATCCTGAACTCAGGCGGTGGTTAACTGCTGTTTGTGAAGTAGGGTTGTGTGAAACATGGGATAACACTCCTCTCATTATAAAGCAGTGTATCTTCCAGCTCATACAGATCAACGCCAAGGGATATACACTGAAGAAAATTAATAGAAACACACGCCCCCTGGTGTGACTTCAGTGGGTAGCACCCTCCCTCGCCTCTGAGTCAGAAGGTCGTGGATTCAAGCCCCACTCCAGAGACTTGAGCACCATAATCCAGGCTGACACTCCAGGGGTAGCACTGAGGGAGCGCCGCAGTGTCGGAGGGGCGGTACTGAGGGAGCGCTGCACTGTCGGAGGGGCAGTACTGAGGGAGCGCCGCACTGTGGGAGGGGCAGTACTGAGGGAGCGCTGCACTGTCGGAGGGGCGGTACTGAGGGAGCGCCGCACTGTCGGAGGGGCAGTACTGAGGGAGCGCCGCACTGTCGGAGGGGCGGTACTGAGGGAGCGCCACACTGTCGGAGGGGCGGTACTGAGGGAGCGCCGCACTGTCGGAGGGGCGGTACTGAGGGAGCGCCGCACTGTCGGAGGGGCGGTACTGAGGGAGCGCCGCACTGTCGGAGGGGCGGTACTGAGGGAGCGCCGCACTGTCGGAGGGGCGGTACTGAGGGAGCGCCGCACTGTCGGAGGGGCGGTACTGAGGGAGCGCCGCACTGTCGGAGGGGCGGTACTGAGGGAGCGCCGCACTGTCGGAGGGGCGGTACTGAGGGAGCGCCGCACTGTCGGAGGGGCGGTACTGAGGGAGCGCCGCACTGTCGGAGGGGCGGTACTGAGGGAGCGTCGCACTGTCTCGGGCAGTACTGAGGGAGATCCGCACTGTCGGAGGGGTGGTACTGAGGGAGCGCCGCACTGTTGGAGGGGCAGTACTGAGGGAGCGCCGCACTGTCGGAGGGGCAGTATTGAGGGAGCACCGCACTGTCGGAGGGGCAGTACTGAGGGAGCGCTGCACTGTCGGAGGGGCGGTACTGAGGGAGCGCCGCACTGTCGGAGGGGCAGTACTGAGGGAGCGCCGCACTGTCGGAGGGGCAGTATTGAGGGAGCACCGCACTGTCAGAGGGGCAGTACTGAGGGAGCGCCGCACTGTCGGAGGGGCGGTACTGAGGGAGCAGCGCATTGTGAGTGGGACAGTGCTGAGAGAGAGGCAGCAAGAGGCGAGGACAGATCAATCCCAGGTTACTGTTCACCTCTTCACAAACCTGTCTCATTTCCTCCAGGGAATTAAAAAGCATGTCCTAGAATAACTCGGCATCGCATTGACACAGATTAACACTTCAAGGTTGAAACCATCAATTTCCCCCCCTGCCTCATACCCTGCCCCCACGCACCCCCCGAAACAAAGAGCATAACTGCCCAAGCCTGCTCCCGCCACTCGCCCAATGGAGGGGTGTCATTTTAACCGAATATGAGGGGGCAGGAATCCCATGGGATCGGTTGTGTAACTCTGGGTTTTCACCCTGACATGAATCAGTCATTCATGAAAGAAAGACTTATGAAATAATACTGAGCGGCCTGCGGGTGGCGCTGTCCAGGGAGAGTATAAATACTCGGGCGCGGGCCCAGCTTGCGCAGGACATTCTTTAACAGGAACTAGTGAAGGACACAACTAGACCTCCATGTTGTAAAACAGTTGATTAAAGCTTTGTTTAACGCTTAGACCAAGTGCCTAGCAGTTTCCTTACGTCACACCCAGCCTGACATTACTCCCTCAAAGGGAAGATGTGTGGGTCAAGAGGGGTGGGGGTGGGCGGGAGTTGAGACCAGTTGTTGGACCCTCGTATTTTTGTCAGGCATGGTTTACGGAACCAAAGTGGGTAGATAGAGATAAGATACAGATCAACCATGATCTGAATTGAATGGCGGAACAGGCTCGAGGGGCTGAATGGCCTTTAAAAAAAAAATTAGTTCCTGGGGTGTGGGCGTCGCTGGCAAGGCCGGCATTTATTGCCCGTCCCCTAATTGCCCTCGAGAAGGTGGTGGTGAGCCGCCTTCTTGAACCGCTGCAGTCCCGTGCGGTGAAGGTACTCCCACAGTGCCGTTAGGGAGGGAGTTCCAGGATTGTGACCCAGCGACGATGAAGGAACGGCCGATATACTTCCAAGTCGCAGCGAAGATTCACCAGACTGATACCTGGGATGGCAGGAATGACGTATGAGGAGAGATTGGGTCGATTGGGCTTATATTCGCTAGAGTTTAGAAGAATGAGAGGGGATCTCATTGAAACTTATAAAATTCTAACAGGACTAGATGCAGGAAGGATGTTCCCGATGGCGGGGGAGTCCAGAACCAGGGGTCACAGTCTAAGGATAAGGGGTAAGCCATTTAGGACTGAGATGAGGAGGAATTTCTTCACCCAGAGAGTGGTGAACCTGTGGAATTCTCTACCACAGAAGGCAGTTGAGGCCAATTCATTAAATATATTCAAGAAGGAGTTAGATATATTTCTTAAGGCTAAAGGGATATGGGGAGAAGGCTGGGACAGGGTACGGAGTTTGGATGATCAGCCATGATCTCATTGAATGGCGGTGCAGGCTCGAGGGGCCGAATGGCCTACTCCTGCTCCTATTTTCTATGCAAGTCAGGATGGTGTGTGTGACTCAGAGGGGAACTTGGAGGTGGTGGTGTTCCCTTGCGCCCGCTGACCTTGTCCTTCTAGGTGGAAGAGGTCCCGGGTTTGGGAGGTGCTGCCGAAGAAGCCTTGGCGAGTCGCTGCAGTGCATCTTGCAGACGGTGCACACTGCAGCCACGGTGCGCCGGTGGCGGAGGGAGTGGATGTTTAAGCTGGTCCTCTAGCCGTGTTACACAGTGGAGATTGGCAGTGTCCCAGTCTCTGTACCAGGCGAAGTCAGCGGATCAACCACCGACAGAATTGCCTCTCCTTTTATCTGTGGCCCCAGAGCACTTTGACGGGAAATAATTGGACTTCCATTGAAGAGCATGTGAAATTAATTTACCACGATTGATTGTTGAGAGGCCATTGTTGCTCAGTGACCTGCTGTGGAGTGGGATGGTTTGAGCTCCACACGCCTACTGCTCAAAGTCAAGAGAATATATTTTATACTTGATAACAAACACGACACAGAAACTGCTGGAAATGCACAGCAATAGAATCGCACAGCCCAGCAGGAGGCCATTCGGCCCATCGTACCTGTGCCGGCTCTTTGAACGAGCTCTCCAATTAGTCCCACTCCCCCCTGCTCTTTCCCCCGTAGCCCTGTGAATTTTTCCCCTTCAAGTATTTATCCAATTCCCCTTTTGAAAGTTACTATTGAATCTGCTCCCACCGCCCTTTCAGGCAGCGCGTTCCAGATCACAACAACTCGCTGCGTTAAAAACATTCTCCTCATCTCCCCCTCTGGTTATTTTGCCAATTATCTTAAATCTGTTTCCTCTGGTTACCGACCCTCCTGCCACTGGAAACAGTTTCTCCCTCTCTACTCTCATCGAAACCCCTCGTAACTTTGAACGCCTCGATTAAATCTCCTCTTCACCTTCTCTGCTCTAAGGAGAACAATCCCAGCTTCTCCAGTCTCTCCACATCACTGAAGTCCCTCATCCCCTGGTACCATTCTGGTCAATCTCCCCCTTAACCTTCTCTGCTCTAAGGAGAACAATCCCAGCTTCTCCAGTCTCTCCACGTCACTGAAGTCCCTCATTCCCCGGTACCATTCTGGTCAATCTCCCCCTTAACCTTCTCTGCTCTTAAGGAGAACAATCCCAGCTTCTCCAGTCTCTCCCCGTCACTGAAGTCCCTCATCCCCCGGTACCATTCTGGCCAATCTCCCCCTTAACCTTCTCTGCTCTAAGGAGAACAACCCCAGCTTCTCCAGTCTCTCCACGTCACTGAAGTCCCTCATCCCCTGGTACCATTCTGGTCAATCTCCTCTGCATCTATTTACAAAGCCCAGGATCCCGTACGCTTTTTTAATGGCTGACTCAACTCATCCTGGATCTGAAAAAAAAATGAGATGATCCTCACATTCACATGATCAGCTTATTGAGGTGTTTTTTAAAAAAAAAGACATGACTGGGACTGACAGGGTGGAGAGAGAGCACATCTCTCCCCTCTGGTTGTAAAGTGACCGTTGTGGTTTCCCCCAACCAATGAAGTACTCATTAAATTGTAGTCACTGTTGTAATGTGGGAAACGCGGCAGCCAATTTGCGCACAGCAAGCTCCCACAAACAGCAGTGGGATAAAATGACCGGATCTTCTGTTCCAGTGATGTTGGTTGAGGGATATATATTGGCCTCAGGACACCGGGGAGAACTCCCCCTGCTCTTCTTCGAAAAGTCCACGTGGGATCTTTTACGTCCACTTGAGGGGGCAGACGGGGCCTCGGTTTAACGTCTCATCTGAAAGACGGCACCTCCGACAGTGCGGCGCTCCCTCAGCGCCGCCCCCTCCGACAGTGCGGCGCTCCCTCAGCGCCGCCCCCTCCGACAGTGCGGCGCTCCCTCAGTACCGCCCCTCCGACAGTGCGGCGCTCCCTCAGTACTGCCCCTCCGACAGTGCGGCGCTCCCTCAGTACTGCTCCTCCGACAGTGCGGCGCTCCCTCAGTACTGCCCCTCCGACAGTGCGGCGCTCCCTCAGTACTGCCCCTCCGACAGTGCGGCGCTCCCTCAGTACTGTCCCTCCGACAGTGCGGCGCTCCCTCAGTACTGCTCCTCCGACAGTGCGGCGCTCCCTCAGTACTGCCCCCGGACAGTGCGGCGCTCCCTCAGTACTGCCCCTCCGACAGTGCGGCGCTCCCTCAGTACTGCCCCTCCGACAGTGCGGTGCTCCCCCAGTACTGCCCCTCCGACAGTGCGGCGCTCCCTCAGTACCGCCCTCCGACGGTGCGGTGCTCCCTCAGTACCGCCCCTCCGACAGTGCGGCGCTCCCTCAGTACCGCCCCTCCGACAGTGCGGCGCTCCCTCAGTACTGCCCCTCCGACAGTGCGGCGCTCCCTCAGTACCGCCCTCCGACAGTGCGGCGCTCCCTCAGTACTGCCCCTCCGACAGTGCGGCGCTCCCTCAGT
>NC_141019.1:35337455-35414955 GCF_052327205.1 Somniosus microcephalus | reverse complement strand
CACTACTCGGACACACACACGCACACTACTCGGACCCACACACGCACACTACTCGGACCCACACACGCACACTACTCAGACCCACACACGCACACTACTCAGACCCACACGCACACTACTCAGACCCACACACGCACACTACTCAGACACACACACGCACACTACTCGGACCCACACACGCACACTACTCGGACCCACTCAGACACACACACACTACTCAGACACACACACACACACTACTCAGACCCACACACTACTCAGACCCACACACGCACACTACTCAGACCCACACACGCACACTACTCAGACCCACACACGCACACTACTCAGACCCACACACGCACACTACTCAGACCCACACACGCACACTACTCAGACCCACACACGCACACTACTCAGACCCACACACGCACACTACTCAGACCCACACACGCACACTACTCAGACACACACACGCACACTACTCAGACACACACACGCACACTACTCAGACACACACACGCACACTACTCAGACACACACACGCACACTACTCAGACCCACACACGCACACTACTCAGACCCACACACGCACACTACTCAGACCCACACACGCACACTACTCAGACCCACACACGCACACTACTCAGACCCACACACGCACACTACTCAGACCCACACACGCACACTACTCAGACACACACGCACACTACTCAGACACACACGCACACTACTCAGACACACACGCACACTACTCAGACACACACGCACACTACTCAGACACACACGCACACTACTCAGAGACACACACGCACACTACTCAGACACACACACGCACACTACTCAGACCCACACACGCACACTACTCAGACCCACACACGCACACTACTCAGACCCACACACGCACACTACTCAGACCCACACACGCACACTACTCAGACCCACACGCACACTACTCGGACACACACACACACACACACACACACACTACTCGGACACACACACACACACACACTACTCGGACACACACACACACACACACACACACACACTACTCGGACACACACACACACACACACTACTCGGACACACACACACACAGAGACACACACACACACACACACACACACACACACTACTCGGACCCACACACACACACACTACTCGGACACACACACTACTCGGACCCACACACACACACTACTCGGACCCACACACACACACTACTCGGACCCACACACACACACTACTCGGACACACACACACACTACTCGGACACACACACACACTACTCGGACACACACACACACTACTCGGACACACACACACACTACTCGGACACACACACACACTACTCGGACACACACACACACTACTCGGACACACACACACACTACTCGGACACACACACACACACACACACACTACTCGGACACAGACACACACACTACACAGACACACACACTACTCGGACACAGACACACACACTACTCAGACACAGACACACACACTACTCAGACACAGACACACACACTACTCAGACAGACACAGACACACACACTACTCAGACAGACACAGACACACACACTACTCGGACACACACACACACTACTCGGACACACACACACACTACTCGGACACACACACACACTACTCAGACACACACACACACACACTACTCAGACACACACACTACTCAGACACACACACTACAGAGACACACACACACACACACACACACTACTCAGACCCACACACACACACTACTCGGACACACACACACTACTCGGACACACACACACACACACACTACTCGGACACACACCCACTACTCAGACACAGACACTACTCAGACACAGACACACACACTACACACACAGACACACACACACACCTCAGACACACACACACCTCAGACACACACACACCTCAGACACACACACACCTCAGACACACACACAAAGCAGGAAGGGCCCAGGGTCTATACTATACTTAAGTATTCAAGATTAAGAGGTGTTCCGGTCGAGGTGTTTAAGGTGATTAAAGGATTCGATAGGGTAGTTAGAGATAAACTATTTCCTCTGGTGGGGGGAGTCCAGAACAAGGGGGGCGTAACCTTAAAATTAGAGCCAGGCCGTTCAGGGGTGATGTCAGGAAGCACTTCTTCACACAAAGGGTGGTGGAAATCTGGAACTCTTTCTCCCCCCCCCCCCCCCTTCCAAAAAAGCTGTTGAGGCTGGGGGTCAATTGGAAATTTCAAAACTGAGACCGATTGATTTTTGTTGGGTAAGGGGATCGAGGGATATGGAACTAGGGTGAGTAAATGGCGTTAAGATACAGATCAGCTGTGATCAAATTGAATGGCGGAGTAGGCTCGAGGGGGCCTGAATGGCCTCCTCCTGTTCCTAATGTAACAGGCTCGAGGGGTCTGAATTGCCTCCTCTTCCTGTGTAACAGGCTCGAGGGGCTGAATGGCCTCCTCCTGTTCCTAATCTAACAGCCTCGAGGGGGGCTGAATGGCCTCCTCCTGTTCCTAATGTAACAGGCTCGAGGGGGCTGAATTGCCTCTTCTTCCTATGTAACAGGCTCGAGGGGCTGAATGGCCTCCTCCTGTTCCTAATGTAACAGGCTCGAGGGGCTGAATGGCCTCCTCCTGTTCCTAATGTAACAGGCTCGAGGGGGGCTGAATGGCCTCCTCCTGTTCCTAATGTAACAGGCTCGAGGGGGGCTGAATGGCCTCCTCCTGTTCCTAATGTAACAGGCTCGAGGGGGGCTGAATGGCCTCCTCCTGTTCCTAATGTAACAGGCTCGAGGGGGGCTGAATGGCCTCCTCCTGTTCCTAATGTAACAGGCTCGAGGGGGGCTGAATGGCCTCCTCCTGTTCCGTGCTCTTCCCTACTTGTCTTGAGAGAGCGCAGAAATGTGAACACCGTACGACGTGCTCTGTCCCCTCGACAGGAGCGCAGACACACGGGGTGCTCGCGTGGCAAATCCAACTGAGCCAGTTTCCTATTACAGCGGATGAGGGTTGTAATCCTGAAATGTTCCTCAGCCTTTCGAGGTAATAGTAGCTAATAGTATTATGTTGAGGCTTGGCGATGTTGGATTAACTGCAGATTTAATATCCGCAACTGTGTCCTGCTCTGTTATTAAATTAATTCAATGGAGAATCTTCTATTGCCAGCGCTGGGACTGCGCGGGGGGGGGTGGGGGGACAGAGACAGACAGTGTGGGCGGCTCGTATTCTGGGTATTGAACCCCTGTCCACTGGGGAGCGCCTCGCACCTTTTGAAAGCCTGCTGCTGATTCGGCAGTGGGTGAAATTTGCGCGCTCGAAGTCGAAGAGGATGTAACTTTTTTTTTAATCTTCAATTATTGCAATCCTTCGTCTGTTAAAGAAAAAAAAAAAAAAATTGCGCCTTTCCCCACCTCAGGACCTCTGGAAGCGCTTCACAGCCAATGAAGTACTTTTATTTTTTTGAAGTGTGGTCGCTGTTGTAATGTAGGAAACGCGGCGGCAGATTTTGCGCACAGCAAGCTCCCACAAACAGCAATGTGATAAATGACCAGATCATCTGTTTCTTTTAGGGATGTTGGTTGAGGGATAAATATTGGCCCCCAGAACACCGGGGAGAACTCCCCCCCCCCTGCTCTTCTTCAAAATAGTGCCCGTGGGATCTTTTACGTCCACCCGAGAGGTTTAACGTCTCGTCTGAAAGTCAGGACCTCAACAGTGCGGCGCTCCCTCAGTCCTGCCCCTCCGACAGTGCGGCGCTCCCTCAGTCCTGCCCCTCCGACAGTGCGGCGCTCCCTCAGTACTGCCCCTCCGACAGTGTGGCGCTCCCTCAGTCCTGCCCCTCCGACAGTGCGGCGCTCCCTCAGTCCTGCCCCTCCGACAGTGCGGCGCTCCCTCAGTCCTGCCCCTCTGACAGTGCGGCGCTCCCTCAGTCCTGCCCCTCCGACAGTGCGGCGCTCCCTCAGTACTGCCCCTCCGACAGTGCGGCGCTCCCTCAGTCCTGCCCCTCCGACAGTGCGGCGCTCCCTCAGTACTGCCCCTCCGACAGTGCGGCGCTCCCTCGGTACTGCCTCTCCAACAGCTCGGCGTTCCCACGACCGCTATCTCCGAATCCCCCCCATCATCAATGTCCTGGGGGGGTCACCATTGACCAGAAACTTAACTGGACCAGCCACATAAATACTGTGGCTACAAGAGCAGGTCAGAGGCTGGGTATTTTGCGGCGAGTGTCTCGCCTCCTGACTCCCCAAAGCCTTTCCACCATCTACAAGACACAAGTCAGGAGTGTGATGGAATACTCTCCACTTGCCTGGATGAGTGCAGCTCCAACAACACTCGAGAAGCTCGACACCATCCAGGACAAAGCAGCCCGCTTGATTGGCACCCCATCCACCACCTTAAACATTCACTCCCTCCACCACCGGCGCACCGTGGCTGCAGTGTGCACCATCTACAAGATGCACTGCAGCAACTCGCCAAGGCTTCTTCGGCAGCACCTCCCAAACCCGCGACCTCTTCCACCTAGAAGGACAAGGGCAGCGGGGCGCACGGGAACACCACCACCTCCAAGTTCCACCTCCGAGTCACACACCATCCTGACTTGGAAATATATCACCGATCCTTCATCGTCGCTGGGTCAAAAATCCTGGAACTCCCTCCCTAACAGCACTGTGGGAACACCTTCACCACACGGACTGCAGCGGTTCAAGAAGGCGGCTCACCACCACCTTCTCAAGGGGCGACTAGGGATGGGCGATAAATGCTGGGCCTTGCCAGCGACGCCCACATCCCAGGAATGAATAGTAAAAAAAAAACCACATTTCGAAGAAGAGCAGGGGAGTTCTCCCTCATGTCCCTTTATCCCTCAGTCGACATCACTGGGGGAAAAAAAACCAGATGGTCTGGCCATGATCACCTCGCTGTTTGTGGGAGCTTGCTGTGCGCAAATTGGCTGCTGCGTCTCCCGCATCACAACAGCGACCGCACTTCATTGGCAGTGAAACCCTTCGGGAAGTGCGGAGGTGGTGAAAGGCGCAGTCTGAACGCAAGTCCTCTCTTTTAGCTGTCTCGTATGTAAGGCGGCGTTAAGTGGCAAGCGACCGGAAGCTCAGGGTCCGCACTTGCGGAATGAACGGAGGCGATCAGCAAAGCGATCGCCCAATTGTAATTGAGAGTATTAGGGAGAAAAAAACACTCATGTTCTAGCCTGCAGCAGCATTTAGTAAATACTCGGCCTCCGCCGCCTCCTCCTTCTCGCCCTGTGCTCCCCGCTGCGATGAGGCAATTTAGCAGTAATGGTAAAATGAGATGAGATGCCGAGTCAGGGAGCGAAGGCAACTCCCCATCCCCCTCCCCCGTCTCTCCTTCCTCCCCCCACCCCTGGAATTGCACAGTCTCCTGCAGAATGCACCAAGGCTGAGCGTGGATAAAGTGCTCTGGGGAATTGCAAGCATCACTGAGCCCTTGGTGGCGCGGCTAGATTTACTGTCGCTGCCTGTGATCCATCTTAGGGCAGTGTACGAATCTCAGAACACTGTCTCTCTCTCTCTCTCTGCTCGCCTGGTTTCAATTCGATTGAACCAAAGCAGCCCAATGTAAGAGACGCGGTTCGTTTTGAACAGTAAATCTCAGCTACGCAGAGGCAAGGAAGTCCAGGGCTGTGCTTATTTTAACGGGAAGTGTTTTCATTGGAGGGAAGGGGGGAGTCGAGCCCCACTCCAGGGATTTGAGCCCCATAATCCAGGCTGATGCTCCCAGTGATAGCGCTGAGGGAGTGCCGCACTGTCGGAGGGGCAGTACTGAGGGAGCACTGCCCCTCCGACAGTGCGGCGCTCCCTCAGTACTGCCCCTCCGACAGTGCGGCTCTCCCTCAGTACCGCCCCTCCGACAGTGCGGCGCTCCCTCAGTACCCCCCCTCCGACAGTGCGGCGCTCCCTCAGTACCGCCCCTCTGACAGTGCGGCGCTCCCTCAGTGCTGCCCCTCCGACAGTGCGGCGCTCCCTCAGTGCTGCCCCTCCGACAGTGCGGCGCTCCCTCAGTACTGCCCCTCCGACAGTGCGGCGCTCCCTCAGTACTGACCCTCCGACAGTGCGGCGCTCCCTCAGTAACACCCCTCCGACAGTACGGCGCTCCCTCAGTACCGCCCCTCCGACAGTGCAGTGCTCCCTCAGCACTGCCCCGTGAAAATAATGAGTTACGAAAATAACTCCTAGTTAGGGCGATCCTCATTCTGGGAGGTTCGTGACCAGGTGAGTTGATCGGAGGTGGGAAACAGCGGCAGTGGTGCTGAAGGGACAGCTCCTTAAATGAATTAAATGCACCTAAAATCGGATGTTTGTCTTACAAGACAGCCCGCAGAGAGCCAGGGCTCGGTGGTACCGCAACCAGTCCTGGGCTGAGATGTTGGATGGCGAGCATCGGCAAGCTATTGGACCGTGGGGGCCACACGGCCAAGCCTGATCCTCTTCCCCCACTTAACATTAACACCAACTACTTGTATTCAGACAGCACCATTAATGTAGCTTAGTCCTTGGGGCGTTTTACTATGCCAAAGATGCTGTATAAATGGGGGGGGCGTTGCTGTTATTATATGACTTTGGCAGGCCATTCGACCAGGAAAGCCATCATAGTCAACAACAAGAACGAAAACAGCAACTTGCATAATATTGTGCCATTAATGGCCATTCTTCCCGGGTGTGCCTGGGGCGCTGGCTAATCAACCGTGTAGTGCGGTGCAACTGGAGTGAGATCAGGCAAGGGGGCACAGGTGGTGGGGGGAGGGAGGGCTGGAACCTGGGATCTTCCTGTTCTGCAGGGGGTCAGTGCTGTGCTGGTTGGTGTATTTCCCCCATGACACGGGCGGGCGTATCCCCCTCCCCGGCCTTGTCTGTCTCTCTCTCTGTCTCTGTCTGTCTCTGTCTCGCTCTCTCTCTCTGTCTCTCTCTCTGTCTCGCTCTCTCTCTCTGTCTCTGTCTCTCTCTGTCTCGCTCTCTCTCTCTGTCTCTGTCTGTCTCTGTCTCGCTCTCTCTCTCTCTGTCTCGCTCTCTCTCTCTCTCTGTCTCGCTCGCTCTCTCTGTCTCTCTCTCTCTGTGTCTCTCTGTCTCTGTCTCTCTCTCTGTCCCTCTCTCTCTGTCTCTCTCTCTCTGTCTCTCTCTCTCTCTCTCTCTCTCTCTGGGTGAATGGTTCTTTGAGCTTGGGGGAATTGCCAATTGGCTGCATCTCTCCGCAGTTGTGCTGAAAGCCAATCCTGGCAGGGCACAGCCTTTGACGAGCGAGGGTGTGTGTGGAATGAGGCGGAAAAAGCAGTCCTGCCGTCACCCGCAGGCAACGTCAGTTGCAGAGGGAGAGTGCAGCTCGGACAAGGGAGAAACAGTCTGGTTCAGCCGCTCTCTGGTCTCCCAAGCATGGGGCTGCAGTGTCTCTTCGCCCCCCCTACCCTAACCCCCACATCTCCCTCCCATCTCCGCCCCGCACTCCCAGATTCCCAACTCACGGCGGGTTCTGATGGCGGAGGATCCTGAATGGTGAGCGGGCGGGATGGGGAAAGGTGCTCGACACAGACTGACAACTGCAGGTACAAACCTGTCTGCCTCTGCAGTTGAACATCCCGTCTGACCTCGCCTGTCTCCGCCCCCCGCCTCAGCCCACCTGCCGCTGAAACCCTCATCCCTGCCCTTTATTACCTCCGGACTCCGACTGTTCCAACGCTCTCCTGGCCAGCCTCCCACATTTCACCCTCCGTATATGGGTGGAGCTAAGAAATAGCGAGGGGCGAAAAACATTAATAGGAGTGGTATATAGGCCTCCAAATAGTAAAATAGAGGTTAGGGAGGGCATCACGAGGGAAATTAGAGAAGCGTGCAATAAGAGCACAGCTGTCATCATAGGTGACTTTAACTTACATATAGATTGGACTAGCCTAATCAGTAAAAATAATGAGGAGGAGGAATTCCTTGAGTGTTTAAGGGATGGTTATCTGGATCAATATGTCGAGGAACCAACTCGGGAACAGGCTATATTGGACTGGGTACTGTGCAATGAGAAGGGACTAATCAGTAATCTTGTTGTACGGGGACCCTTGGGTCAGAGCGATCATAACATGATCGATTTCTCACTCGAAATGGAGAGCGAAGAAATTGACTCAGAGACTAAGGTCCTGAATTTAAACAAGGGGAATTATGATGCCATGAGACGGGAACTGAGTAGGTCTGATTGGACAACGTTCCTGAGAGGACTGGAGGTAGATAAACAATGGCAAACATTTAAAGATAGAATGACAAAATTGCAAAAATTGTTTATACCAATCTGGCATAAAAGGAAATCTAAAAAGGTGACTCAACCGTGGATAACAGGGGAAATTAGAGACAGCATAAAATCCAAAGATAGGGCGTATAAAATAGCCAAAAAAAGCGCCAGAGCGGAAGATTGGGAACAGTTTAAGATAGAGCAAAGGAGGGCAAAGGGCATGATCAAGAGGGGCAAAATAGCTTACGAAAACAAGCTGGCGGAAAATATAAAAACTAACTCCAAAAGCTTTTATAAATATATCAAAAGGAAAAGACTGGTGAAAACCAAAGTTGGTCCATTGCAGTCAGATACGGGGGAATATATAATGGGAAATAAGGAAATGGCAGATCAACTAAATGCATACTTTGGGTCAGTCTTTACGAAGGAAGACACAAAAAACCTCCCTGGGATATCGGGAAAAATAGGGACATTGGCAAAGGAGGAACTGACGCAAATCAATATCTCTAAGGATATGGTGTTAAGGAAGCTAAAGGGATTGAAGGTGGACAAATCCCCAGGGCCTGATAACATGCATCCTAGGGTACTGAAGGAGGTGGCCCTAGAGATAGCGGATGCACTAAGGATGATTTTTCAGAATTCATTAGACTCGGGAACAGTGCCGATGGATTGGAGGGTAGCTAACGTTACCCCACTATTCAAAAAGGGGGGTAGGGAAAAAGCAGGTAATTACAGACCTGTAAGCCTTACATCAGTTGTGGGCAAAATGCTGGAGTCCATCATTAAGGATGAAATAGCGGAGCACTTAGCAAATGGGGACAGGATAGGACAGAGTCAACATGGATTTACAAAGGGTAAATCGTGCTTGACTAATCTATTGGAATTTTTTGAGGGAGTAACTGGTAGAATAGATGGGGGAGAGCCAGTAGATGTGGTGTACCTGGACTTCCAAAAGGCCTTCGATAAGGTCCCACATAAAAGATTAGCATGGAAAATTGAGGCTCATGGGATAAAGGGGAAAGTTTTGGCGTGGATAGGGAACTGGCTGTCAGATAGAAAACAGAGAGTTGGAATAAACGGCTCATTTTCTGAATGGCAGGCAGTAACAAGTGGGGTACCACAGGGATCTGTCCTGGGCCCCCAGCTGTTCACAATTTACATTAATGACCTGGATCAGGGAGTCGGATGCAGCATTTCCAAATTTGCAGACGACACTAAACTAGGAGGGGGGGTGGGCTCAGAGGAAGAGACCAGGAAGCTCCAGAGCGATTTGGACAGACTGGGCGATTGGGCGGATAAATGGCAGATGCACTATAATGTGGACAAGTGCGAAGTTATCCACCTTGGGTGCAGGAACGGGAGGGCAAATTATTATTTAAATGGCAATAGATTGGGAGAGGGGGAAGTACAGAGAGACCTGGGTGTTCTTGTACACCAGTCACTGAAGGCGAGCATGCAGGTGCAACAGGCGGTCAAGAAGGCAAACGGTATGCTGGCCTTCATAGCAAAAGGGTTAGAATACAGGAACAGGGATACCTTGCTGCAGCTGTACAGGGCACTGGTGAGACCACACCTCGAGTACTGTGTACAGTTTTGGTCGCCTCATCTGAGGAAGGATGTTCTTGCCATGGAGGGGGTGCAGCGGCGATTCACCAGGCTGATACCAGGAATGGCGGGAATGACCTATGAGGAGAGACTATGTAGTTTAGGGATGTACACACTGGAGTTTAGAAGATTGAGAGGGGACCTCATAGAAGTGTATAAAATTCTGACAGGTCTAGACAGACTGGATGCAGAAGGAATGTTTCCCTTGGCGGGTGAGAACAGAACTAGAGGACATAATTTAAGGATAAGGGCTAAACCATTTAGGACAGAGATGAGGGGGAATTTCTTCACTCAGAGAGTGGTGAACCTGTGGAACTCATTGCCACAGAGGGCAGTGTACGCCAGCTCATTAAATATATTTAAGAGGGAATTAGATATATTTCTACGGGCAAAAGGGATTAAGGGTTACGGAGAGAAGGCGGGGACGGGATACTGAATTAAAGGATCAGCCATGATCTCATCGAATGGCGGAGCAGGCACGAAGGGCCGAATGGCCTACTCCTGCTCCTATCTTCTATGTATCTATGTATCTATGTAAACTTCAGCACGTCCAGAACTCTGCTGAGAAGTGATCTCACTGAAACGTACAAGATTCTGAGGGGGATTGACAGGGTAGATGCTGAGAGGATGTTTCCCCCCCTGGCTGCAGAGTCTAGAACCAGGGGTCACAGTCTCAGGATAAGGGGTCGGCCATTTAGGACTGAGATGAGGAGGAATTTCTTCACTCAGAGGGCGGTGAATCTTTGAAATTCTCTACCCCAGAGAAGGCTCCGTCTTTGAGTATATTCAAGGCCGAGATCGATAGATTTTTGGAATCGAGGGATACGGAGATCGGGCGGGAAAGTGGATTTGAGGTCGAAGATCAGCCGTGATCTCATTGAATGGCGGAGCAGGCTCGAGGGGCCGAATGGCCTCCTCCTCCTCCTGTTTCTGATGTTCTCTATATTCCTGGTTTAAAAACAAAAAGTTAACCCTGTTGTTTCTATATTTAGATCCTGTTGTGTTTTTATATTTTGGAAATTTCAGCGTTATTAACTCGAGGGTTGCGGCGCGGTTATTTCCCCACCTCACCTTGCATAACTTTCAAAAGGAGAATTGCATAAACGCTTGAAGGGGAGACATTTTTGCAGGGCTACAGCGGAAAGAGCAGCGGAGCGGTGGGGGGGGGGGGGCGGGGGGAGAGTGGGACTAATTGGAGAGCTCTTTCAAAGAGCCGGCACAGGCACGATGGGCCGAATGGCCTCCTCCTGTGCTGTATCATTCTAAGAACAGGAGAATCATAAGGAATAGGAGCAGGAGTCGGCCATTCGGCCCCTCGAGCCTGCTCCACCATTCAATGAGATCATGGCTGATCATCGACCTCAACTCCACTTTCTCCGCCCTATCCCCATATCCCTGGAACCCAAAAATCTATCGATCTCCGCCTTGAATATACTCAACGACTGAGCCTCCACAGCCCTCTGGGGCAGAGAATTCCAAAGATTCACCGCCCTCTGAGTGAAGAAATTCCTCCTCATCTCAGTCCTAAATGGCCGACCCCTTATCCTGAGACTGTGGCCCCTGGTTCTAGACTCTCCAGCCAGGGGGGAAACATCCTCTCAGCATCTACCCTGTCAAGCCCTCTAAGAATTGTCTACGTTTCAATGCGATCACACCTCATTCTTCTAAACTCCAGAGAGTACAGGCCCATTCTACACAATCTCTCATCATAGGACAGCCCTCTCATCCCAGGAATCAATCTAGTGAACCTTCGTTGCACCGCCTCCAAGGCAAGTACATCCTTCCTTAGATAAGGAGACCAGAACTGTGCCCAGTACTCCAGGTGTGGTCTCACCAAGGCCCTGTACAATTGGAGCAAGACTTCCTCACTCTTATACTCCAACCCCCTTGCAATAAAGGCCAACATGCCATTTGCATCCAAGACAATTGCTCATGTGGAATATTGTGACTTGGGCACTAGTTCACAGCCCCTGACCCGATTGAACCTTGCTTGTGGTGCCCACAATACCCTGTAGAGCCAGGTAAAATGGCGGTGGGCAGAGATTAGATTCACCACTCTCTGAGTGAAGAAATTCCTCCTCATCTCGGTCCTAAATGGCCGACCCCTTATCCCGAGACTGTGACGCCTGGTTCTAGACTCTCCAGCCAGGGGGGAAACAGCCTCTCAGCATCTACCCTGTCAAGCCCTCTAAGAATTGTCTACGTTTCAATGAGATCACCTCTCATTCTTCTAAACGCCAGAGAACATAGGCCCAATCTACTCAATCTCTCCTCGTAGAACAGCCCTTTCATCCCAGGTATCATAGAGTAGAATCATAGAATGGTTACAGAACAGAAGGAGGCCATTCGGCCCGTCGAGCCTGTGCCGGCTCTCTGCAAGAGCACTTCAGCTAGTCCCACTCCCCCGCCCTCTCCCCGTAGCCCTGCAAATTTTTTTCCTTCAGGTACTTCTCCAATTTCGTTTTGAAAGCCATGTGGTAGAGACAAAGCGGGGAATTATCGACCGGTAAGCCTGACATCGGTCGTGGGGAAAATGCTAGAGTCCATTGTAAAAGGTGTAATAGCAGAGCACTTGGAAAACAGTGACGGGATCGGACAAAGTCAATATGGATTTACAAAAGGTAAATCATGCTTGACTAATCTACTGGAATTTTTTGAGGATGTAACTGGTAGAATAGATAAGGGAGAACCAGTGGATGTGGTGTATTTGGACTTTCAGAAGGCTTTCGATAAGGTCCCGCATAAGAGATTAGCGTGTAAAGTTAAGGCACATGGGATTGAGGGCAAGGTACTGACTTGGATAGAAAACTGGTTGGCAGACAGGAAGCAAAGAGTTGGAATAAACGGGTCTTTTTCCGAGTGGCAGGCAGTGACTAGTGGGGTACCGCAGGGATCGGTGCTAGGACCCCAGCTATTCACAATATATATTAATGATCTATACGAGGGAACTAGATGTAATATCTCCAAGTTTGCAGATGACACAAAACTGGGTGGGCGTGTGTGCTGTGAGGAGGATGCCGAGAAACTCCAGGATGATTTGGACAGGTTGGGTGATTGGGCAGATGCATGGCAGATGCAGTATAATGTGGATAAATGCAAAAACAGGAAGGCAGATTATTATCTGAACGGCAATAGATTGGGAGAAGGGGAAGTGCAAAGAGACCTGGGTGTCCTTGTGCACCAGTCGCTGAAGGTAAGCATGCAGGTGCAGCAGGCGGTTAAGAAGGCAAATGGTATGTTGGCCTCCATAGCGAGAGAATTCGAGTACAGGAACAAGGATGTCTTGCTGCAGTTGTACGGGGCCTTGGTGAGACCACACCTCGAGTATTGTGTGCAGTTTTGGTCGCCCTATTTGAGGAAGGATGTTCTTGCCATGGAGGGAGTGCAGCGAAGATTCACCAGACTGATACCTGGGATGGCAGGAATGACGTATGAGGAGAGACTGGGTCGATTGGGCTTATACTCGCTGGAGTTTAGAAGAATGAGAGGGGATTGATGTAAGAAAAAGGAGACTTACCATCAAGTAACTTTAAAGTAAGCTTTAAGTAACTTATAAACACACTATATACAAGAGAGGTCTTTACCATGCCTCTGGTAGAAGCCTCTTACAATACTGAACAGACCAGTATTTATACCAGTCCAACAGGAAGTGATATTTACAGGAAGTGAGGTAATTACACAGTTCATAGTTCATAGTTCACAGGAAGTGATGACATAACTTCCCGGAAGTTAGCATTTTTATCACATTCTTCCCTCCTGCAGGATTAGGAGGCTGTGGTCTACCTTTTGGTCCGTAGCCGCCGAACAAGGAAGAGTCGCACCCGTTTGGATTCCCGTCGTAGAGGGTCGCTGGTCCGCTTACATGCGGTTGGCCATTGGTCAGAGTCTGTGTGGCCTGGATTGCCCTGTGAAGGGTCGGGGAGATCATGGCTTCGAGTACGAGCCCCAATAGGTTCAAAGTCGGACTGCCTCTGTTCAGAGGGAGGTGCAGAGCTGGTCTGTGGCGGATCAGTACTTTCATGCGCGGTACTGGGAGGGTCGTAACCTTGAGCACGGGGTTCTACCGGCACCAAGCTAGTTGGTGTCCGATCAGGATCCTGGAGAGGGGTACCCGATAGGTCCCAAGAGTTTCCTGGTGAAATGCCATCACCCGATGTCCCACTAGGTCCTGGTGGGCAGGGAGCCAGATCCCGTAATGATACGGTAGATTCTCGGCCGTCGGAATATCGTATGTTTGCATAGGTGGGGTTGGCCTCGGTTAGTTCGACCTCGTCTACAAGAGGGTCATTTTTAGACGTCCGAACGTATCTTCGGAGTAATACAGGTCCAGGAGTAGTTAGCCATGACGGGAGTGATGTTCCATGAGATGAGCGACGCTGGAATCCAAAGAACCGCTCATGAGGTGTAGTATTTGTGGCTGTAGAAAGCAGGGACCGTATAGAGTGCAATGCATCCGGAAGCACTGTTTCCCATTGCTGGTCTGGTAGGCCCCGAGATCTTAAAGCGAGACGTACGGAATTCCAGATGATACCGTTATACCTCTCTACCTGCCCATTTCCAATGGGATGGTATGGTGTTGTTTTGCTTGTAGCAATTCCCCGTTCTGAGAGGTAGTCCTTGAGTTCCCTTGACATAAAGGATGGACCCCGATCTGAGTGAATATAAGCCGGCATGCCACAGAGAGAAAATACCTGCTCAAGGCAGCAGATTACTGTGGACGCCAGCATATTGGAGCAGGGGAAGGCAAACGGAAAACGTGAATATTCGTCGATCATGGTGAGCAAATATGTGTTCCGAGTTGAAGAGGGCACTGGGCCCTTAAAATCGATGCTAAGTCGTTGCATCGGTTGGGTTGCATGTATGAGTATACCATCTGAGGGGCGGAAGAACTGAGGTTTTAATTCCGCACAAAGCCGGCATTCTGAGCATATTTTTTTTACATCTCCAGTGGAAAAAGGGAGATTCCGTGATCGTACGAAATGTAGCATGCGCGTAACGCCAGGATGACACAAACCATTGTGGACATCCATGAGAGTGGAGGATGACATAGTGGAGCAGAATGCCCGTGTGAGGGTGTCCGGGGCCACATTCTCCTTGCCAGGCCGATAGAGAATGGTATAACCAAAAGAGGCCAGTTCCATCCTCCAAAGTTGTATTTTATTATTCTTAATTTTGGTTCGTTTTCGATTATCGAGCATGAAGGCGACTGATCGTTGGTCCGTGATCAATGTAAAATGCTGGCGAGCTAGAAAATGGTTCCACTTCCGTACTGCCTCTATGATGGCTGTGGCTTCTTTCTCAACCGGAGGATAATGTAGCTCGGCACCTTGTAAGGTCCTGGACATAAATGCTACAGGACGACCTTCCTGATTCAGAGTAGCCGAGATCGCCACCTCCGAGGCATCACATTCAACCACGAAAGGGAGATTCTCATCGATGGAGTGAAGAGCCGCTTTCTCCAACTGTTTTTTGAGAAGGTTAAAGGCTGCAACAGCCGCTGTTCCCAGTGGAAATGATCTAGCATGCAGCAAGGGTTGGATTTTGTCCGAAAAATGAGGAATCCATTTAGCGTAGTATGCAAACAGACCGAGAGCCCGACGTAAAGAAGCCGGATTCTTAGGTGACGGGAGCTCTTGGAGCGGGCGAAGTCTTTCTGGGTCTGGCTTAATGATACCATTGCCTACGCAGTAGCCAAGGATGTTGATGGTCGGTTGCGACTCAACAGATTTGGATTCATTCAGGGTCAAATTACGGCGATGGAGGGCATCCCGAAATTTTTGGAGGTTGGAGTCGTGTTCCTGTTGATCGTGACCTGCAATGGTAATGTTATCAAGATAGGGAAAAGTGTCCCTTAGGTTTTCCTGCTTAACCAGGCCATCCATTGCCCGTTGAAAGACAGCCACTCCATTAGTAACCCCGAATGGGAGGCGACGAAATTGGTACAGCCGTCCATTAGCCTCAAAGGCTGTGTACTGCTTATCTGAGACCTTCAAGGGTAACTGATGATAGGCACTTTTTAAATCGTAAGTTGAGAACACTTTGTATTCGGCCAGTTTATTAACCATATCATCAATGCGTGGCAATGGGTAGGCGTCCAAGTCGGTATATTGATTGATGGTTTGCGAATAATCGATGCATAGTCGCTGTTTGTGAGGTTTTAGAGGGTTCTTGACAATGACGACTTGAGCCCGCCAGGGCGACGAACATGGTTCAATGATATCCTCTGCTAGAAGTCGAGAGATTTCAGCCGCAATAAAAGATTGGTCTCCCTGATTAAAGCGCCGCGATTTCGTTATTATCGGTTGGCATTGAGGCGGAATACTGGCAAATAATGAGGGTTCATCAAGTGAAGCTGCTGATAATGCACAAAATGGTAATTTAGATGGTATATTAGAAATAGTAAGTCCGGGTTTGGATCCACCAAACTCAATGGTGAGTTTCTTATGCTGTTTTTGGAAGTCCAGCCCTAAGAGGAGATCACTACATAAGTCTTTGAGCACTGAAAGTCGGGTGGAGGGATACATACGACCATGAAGTGTCATATCAACAACACAAAAGCCGGAGATTCTGGTATTAAGTGATGACTGGGCCATCGCAATTGCCTGGTCCGATGGGAAGACATGTAGTTTCAATTTCGCAACAATCTGTTCCTTAATGAAACTATCAGTACTTCCTGAGTCAATTAAGGCATCTAAGGTATGCCCTTTAATTGAAATTTTTGTGGCTGCCTGAGACAGGTTCTGTGGGCAAGCAGCTGTAATTGGTGTCGTTGCACAGAGAGTGGCTAAAACTCTCGGTGTGCTTCTTCGGGAGAGAGCTCGAGAGGAAGCTTGATAGGTCCTAGCTGGAGCATCTTGATAGGCCCTAATTGGGGCAGTTCGGTAGGCCTTAGCTGGATTGGCCCTCGTAGAGGCCCTTGATAGGCAAACTTTAGCAAAGTGTCCTTTTTTCCCGCAATAACTGCAGATTGCATTGCGAGCAGGGCAGGTTTTCCTAGGGTGAAAAGCATCTCCACAAAAGAAGCATTCCTTCCTAGATTGCCAAGAGGCTGCTAAAGTGGGGTCGTCCTCCTCTTCTTCATCAGAATTATCAGAATTAGATTCCCCCATGATAGGGTTCACCTGAGACCGCTTGAATTGTCTGGTTGCAGCTACAGCAGCAGATCGAGATCTGGGCAGCTGATAGAGGTCTGCATTTCTCTTTGCCAAATCCAGTGAACAAGCTAGTTCAAAAGCTTTTTGTAGCTCAAGTGTTTTACTTTCTAGTAGACGCTGGCGTATAAATGGAGAGGCAATCCCGCAGATGAAAGCATCACGAATAATTTCTTGGCGGTACAGCTCAGCTGAGGCTGCCTGAAAGTTACAATCTACGCTGAGCCTGCGAAGTTCTTGCAGGAATTCGTCAATTGATTCCCCTGGCCCTTGTCGGGCTGTGGCCAGTAGATGTCTAGCATAGACCTCATTTGGGGTCTTCGCATACAGTTTCTTAAGTGCCCGAATCACCTCTTCGTAATTATCCCAGTCATCAACATATTCGAACACTTTTGGGGTCACATAATTGACAAGTATCTTCAATTTAGCAGGAGCATCCACTTTACATTCATCCAGAAAATTCTCAAAAGTACGATACCAATGCTTCCATACCCTGCCAGCTGCTGGTGTATTCGGGTCCAAGTCCAGACGAATAGGTCTAAGGATTTTCTCCATGATGGGTGGTTCCCTGGATCCTTAACTTCCGAGTTTGTCTGAAGGTCTAGTATTTGTCAGTGTAAATACTAAGTTACTTAAATTGATGTAAGAAAAAGGAGACTTACCATCAAGTAACTTTAAAGTAAGCTTTAAGTAACTTATAAACACACTATATACAAGAGAGGTCTTTACCATGCCTCTGGTAGAAGCCTCTTACAATACTGAACAGACCAGTATTTATACCAGTCCAACAGGAAGTGACATTTACAGGAAGTGAGGTAATTACACAGTTCATAGTTCATAGTTCACAGGAAGTGATGACATAACTTCCCGGAAGTTAGCATTTTTATCACAGGGATCTTATTGAAACTTATAAAATTCTAACAGGACTAGACAGACTAGATGCAGGAAGGATGTTCCCGATGGTCGGGGAGTCCAGAACCAGGGGTCACAGTCTAAGGATAAGGGGTGAGCCATTTAGGACTGAGATGAGGAGGAATTTCTTCACCCAGAGAGTGGTGAACCTGTGGAATTCTCTACTACAGAAGGCGGCTGAGGCCAATTCATTAAATATATTCAAGAAGGAGTTGGATATATTCTTAAGGCTAAAGGGATCAAGGGATATGGGGAGAAGGCAGGGACAGGGTACTGAATTTGGATGATCAGCCATGATCTCATTGATTGGCGGAGCAGGCTCGAGGGGCCGAATGGCCTACTCCTGCTCCTATCTTCTATGTTTCTATGTTTCTAAATGTTGTCTCAACCTTCTCTGCTCAAAGGAGAACAACCCCAGCTTCTCCTGTCCATCCACGCAACTGAAGTCTCACATCCCCTGGAATCATTCTTGTAAATCAATCTGTTCCCGAATCCTTTGAAGAATATGCTTTATTAACCGTTATCTTTCTATACTATAGTTAGTGGATCCCTCTACTTATGTTTATTACCCTAGCCCCTAAAGTTGCACCTTAATCGCTCATGGCTGACGTCATTTACTGTCGCTTATTCCCTTGCACAAGCATTTCACGCACATAACACTCAGACATAAAGCAGAGACAAGCTAGGCTTTCCCCTCTCGACACTTCAAAGCAATCCTGTTTATCTTGGAAAGCCCATTACTCCAAGATAAAAGGAAGTTCGACTGTTAACCCTGAACTCGCCAGGATGTCCAACAGCAATGTCCAGGATGGTTGATGGTGAACTAGGTGGACCTTAGTCTGTTTTCGTCTTGCGATTCCTGTGTTCCGTTGTCTTGTCTTTTTTTTTTGCGATATGAATCTTACCCTGTTTCTCTATCCCTCTCTCTGTTCTGCCCCAGGGCAAGTCGTATGCCTTCGATCGCGTGTTCGCGACCAACACCACCCAGGATCAGGTCTACAATGCCTGCGCCAGGCAGATTGTCCGAGGTAAGGAGGATCCCTTCTCGTAGCTGGTCACTGGCCCACAGCTGCTTTGGTCGAAGGGTGGAGGGGGCGGTGAAGGTCACTGCTGGGCAGAGACACATGGACAGAGAGAGAGAGACACACATGGATGGCGAGAGAGGGACGCACGGACGGAGAGAGAGGGATGCACGGACGGGGGGCGAGAGAGAGCGAGAGAGAGAGACACGGGAGGGACAGGGACAGGGACAGAGGGGGAGGGACGGAGGGAGGGGGGGGTTCCACGGGGGGAGGGGGAGAGAGACACGGCCGAGAATGGGATTGGAACCGAGATTGAGACCCGGAGATCCTTGAAGGGAAACAAATGTTTAGGAAACGAGCAGGTTTTCCCGATAAATGTCCCCTTCATTGGTGTCTGTGCCTTTATAAGAACCTATAAAGAAGGACAGAAAGAACGAGCTCACATTACTCCGGCCCCTTTCACCACCTCAGGACGTCCCAAAGCACTTTACAGCCAATGAAGTACTTTTTTTGAAGTGTGGTCACTGTTGTAATGTAGGAAACGCGGCAGACAATTTGGGCACAGCAAGCTCCCACAAACAGCAATTTGATAAATGATCAGATCATCTGTTTTTTTTTTTAAAGTGATGTTGGTTTAGGGATAGATATTGGCCCCAGGACACCGGGGAGAACTCCCCCCTGCTCTTCTTCGAAATAGTGCCCGTGGGATCTTTTACATCCACCTGAGAGAGCAGACAGCGCCTCTGTTAAATGTCTCATCTGAAAGACGGCCCCTCCGACAGTGCGGCGCTCCCTCAGTACTGCCCCTCCGACAGTGCGGCGCTCCCTCAATACCGCCCCTCCGACAGTGCGGCGCTCCCTCAGTACCGCCCCTCCGACAGTGCGGCGCTCCCTCAGTACTGCCCCTTCGACAGTGCGACGCTCCCTCAGTACCGCCCCTCCGACAGTGCGGCGCTCCCTCAGTGCTGCCCCTCCGACAGTGCGACGCTCCCTCAGTACTGCCCCTTCGACAGTGCGACGCTCCCTCAGTACCGCCCCTCCGACAGTGCAGTGCTCCCTCAGTACCGCCCCTTCGACAGTGCGGCGCTCCCTCAGTGCTGCCCCTCCGACAGCGCGGCGTTCTCTCAGTACTGGCACCAGGGAGCATCGGCCTGGATTACGGGGCTCGAGTCTCTGGAGTGGGGGTTGGGACCCATGACCTTCTGACTCGGAGGCGAGAGAGGGAGTGAGTGCTACTCAACGAGTCACGGCCGACACCTTTCGGTCACCTCCTTCCAAAGCAGAAGTGGCCAAGTTTGCACAGTGTTTCCTCGTCCCGATCTGATGAGGTCCTCGATCAACTCTTTTTCTGTTTTGTTTCCGCAGACGTGCTGGGCGGCTACAACGGGACGATATTCGCCTACGGACAGACTTCCTCCGGAAAGACCCACACGATGGAGGTAAGGACAGTGTGACATGAATCAGTCATTCATCAAAGAAAGACTTATGAAATAATACTGAGCAGCCTACGGGTGGCGCTGTCCAGGGAGAGTATAAATACTCGGGCACGGGCCCAGCTTGCGCAGGACATTTTTAACAGGAACTAGTGAAGGACACAACTAGACCTCCATGTTGTAAAACAGTTGATTAAAGCTTTGTTTAACGCTTAGACCGAGTACCTAGTAGTTTTCTTACGTCACAGCGTGCGGGGAACTTGCCGTTAACGAGAGTTTAGCAAACGTCTACCCCCCCCACCCCCCCCCCCCCCCGTCTCCCCCGAAAGGCATCTGCTCCTCACTTGAGGTGGGGGAAGAGGGGGGTTCAACAGTTTAGTGAGTCCTGGCCTGTGTCCGGTTCCTCACCCGAGTCGCCATTCTTGGTGGGGGAGCCCAGCCAGATAGTTATTCAACCATGGGAGGGTTGCGTCTCCTGCTGTCCACCGCACTTGCACCGTTTGATTCTGTCCGTCTCTCTCTCTGCTTCAAAGTCTAACTCACTCTGTCCAATTCATAGAATCGCACAGCGTAGGAGGAGGCGGCCATTCGGCCCATCGTGCCTGTGCCAGCTCTGTGAACGAGCTCTCCAATTAGTCCCACTCCCCCCCCCTGCTTTTTCCCCGTAGCCCTGTGAATTTTTCCCCTTCAAGTATTTATCCAATTACCCCTTTTGAAAGTTACTATTGAATCTGCTCCCACCGCCCTTTCAGGCAGCGCGTTCCAGATCACAACAACTCGCTGCGTTAAAAAACATTCTCCTCATCTCCCCCTCTGGTTCTTTTGCCGATTAACTTCAATCTGTGTCCTCTGGTTACCGACCCTCCTGCCACTGGAAACAGTTTCTCCCTCTCCACTCGATCAAAACCCTTCGTAATTTTGAACACCTCTATTAAATCTCCCCTTAACCTTTTCTGCTCTAAGGAGAACAACCCCAGCTTCTCCAGTCTCTCCGTGTCACTGATGTCCCTCATCCCCTGGTACCATTCTGGTCAATCTCCCCCTTAACCCCCTCTGCTCTAAGGAGAACAACCCCAGCTTCTCCAGTCTCTCCACGTCACTGAAGTCCCTGATCCCCTGGTACCATTCTGGTCAATCTCCCCCTTAACCCTCTCTGCTCTAAGGAGAACCACCCCAGCTTCTCCAGTCTCTCCGTGTAACTGAAGTCCCTCATCCCCTGGTACCATTCTGGTCAATCTCCCCCTTAACCCTCTCTGCTCTAAGGAGAACAACCCCAGCTTCTCCAGTCTCTCCACAGAACTGAAGTCCCTCACCCGCTGGTACCATTCTGGTCAATCTCCCCCGCACCCTTGCCAATGCCTCTACATCCAGCTGAGGCTGAACCAGTGTTCTGTAAAGGTTTAGCATGACGACGATTCTTTATCATGGACGACATTTTATTTCTTCTCCCTCCCAATCGCAGAACCTCCTACCGCCGTTTCAGGCGACTCCGCACAGACCAGGGGTCGAACCCAGGCCCTTAATGATGTAACGAACTCGCAGTGGGACCTTGTAAAACAACCAGCCAGAGCTATTATCGGTCTTCACCCTCCCCCCGCCAATCCTCAAGCCCCCGGCATTCTCTGCTTCCTATTAATTATCAAGCTAACGTAGATAAAGATAGAATGAACTCCCATTTCTCTGGCGCCCTTCACCACCTCAGGACGTCCCAAAGCGCTTCACAGCCAATGAAGTACTTTCTTTGAAGTGTGGTCACTGTTGTAATGTAGGAAACGCGGCAGCCAATTTGCGCACAGCAAGCTCCCACAAACAGCAGTGTGATAATGACCGGATCATCTGTTTTTAGTGATGTTGGTTGAGGGATAAATATTGGCCCCAGGACACCGGGGAGAGCTCGCCCCTGCTCTTCTTCGAAATAGTGGCCGTGGGATCTTTTACATCCACCTGAGAGGGCAGACGGGGCCTTGGTTTAACGTCTCGTCCGAAAGACGGCAACTCCGACAGTGCGGCACTCCTTCAGTACCGCCCCTCCGACAGTGCGCCGCTCCCTCAGTACCGCCCCTCCGACAGTGCGCCGCTCCCTCAGTACCGCCCCTCCGACAGTGCAGCGCTCCCTCAGTACTGCCCCTCCGACAGTGCGGCGCTCTCAGTATTGCCCCTCCGACAGTGCGGCGCTCCCTCAGCACTGCCCCTCCGACAGTGCGGCGCTCCCTCAGCACTGCCTCTCCGACAGTGCGGCGCTCCCTCAGTACTGCCCCTCCGACAGTGCGGCCCTCCCTCAGCACTGCCCCTCCGACAGTGCGGCCCTCCCTCAGCACTGCCCCTCCGACAGTGCGGCCCTCCCTCAGCACTGCCCCTCCGACAGTGCAGCGCTCCCTCAGCACTGCCCCTCCGACAGTGCAGCGCTCCCTCAGTACTGCCCCTCCGACAGTGCGGCGCTCCCTCAGCACTGCCTCTCCGACAATGCGGTGCTCCCTCAGCACTGCCTCTCCGACAATGCGGCGCTCCCTCAGTACTGCCCCTCCGACAGTGCGGCGCTCTCAGTATTGCCCCTCCGACAGTGCGGCGCTCCCTCAGCACTGCCCCTCCGACAGTGCGGCGCTCCCTCAGCACTGCCTCTCCGACAATGCGGTGTTCCCTCAGTACTGCCCCTCCGACAGTGCGGCGCTCCCTCAGCACTGCCCCTCCGACAGTGCGGCGCTCCCTCAGCACTGCCCCTCCGACAGTGCGGCGCTCCCTCAGCACTGGCACTGGGGAGTGTCGGCTTGGATTACGGGGCTCGAGTCTCTGGAGTGGGGCTCAAACCCAGGACCTCCTGACTCGGAGGCGAGAAAGACAATGCTGCCCACTCAACCACAGCTGGCGACATTGTCCGATTGACTTTCTCTGGTGAGTTTTTTTTGGCTTGGCTTTGCCTTGCCTTGTTGCCGGTGGCAGCTACGAGATCCATGGTGCTAACCTGAGGCCTGGGTGGGGCGGGGGGAGGAGGGGGTGCGGGGGAACTGTCCACCACGTGCCTTCCTGCTTGGGATCGGATCCCATCTAACGGCATGAACTGCTGTTTCTCTTGTAGGGTACACTCCATGACTCCCACTTGATGGGAATCATCCCAAGGATCACGCATGACATCTTCGACCACATTTACTCAATGGACGAGAACCTGGAGTTCCACATCAAGGTAAAAGACTTGGCGGGCAAAGGGCAGCATCCGTTACGGGCAAGTGACCCAGGCCACCTCGGTGGCTGTCTTGACGTGTGCCTGGTTAATATTGAGACGACAAGATGGACTCCCAAGATTTTACAGTCTATGATACCAGAATTGAGAGAGGGTTATAACTATCGGGAAGACTAAACAGGCTGGGGCTTCCTTTCATTAGGATAGAGAATTGACCTAATAGAATTGAAGAGCAAAAGGTAAATCATGCTTGACTAATCTACTGGAATTTTTTGAGGATGTAACTGGTAGAATAGATAAGGGAGAACCAGTGGATGTGGTATATTTGGACTTTCAGAAGGCTTTTGACAAGGTCCTGCATAAGAGATTAGCGTGCAGAGTTAAAGCACATGGGATTGGGGGTAAGGTACTGTCTTGGATGGAGAACTGGTTGGCAGACAGGAAGCAAAGAGTTGGAATAAACGGGTCTTTCTCCGAGTGGCAGGCAGTGCCTAGTGGGGTACCGCAGGGATCGGTGCTAGGACCCCAGCTATTCACAATATATATTAATGATCTAGACAAGGGAACTAGATGTAATATCTCCAAGTTTGCAGACGACACAAAGCTGGGTGGGCGTGTGTGCTGTGAGGAGGATGCCGAGAAACTCCAGTATGAGTTGGACAGGTTGGGTGATTGGGCAGATGCAGTATAATGTGGATAAATGCAAGGTTATCCACTTTGGTGGCAAAAACAGGAAGGCAGATTATTATCTGAATGGCAATAGATTGGGAGAAGGGGAAGTGCAACGAGACCTAGGTGTCCTTGTGCACCAGTCACTGAAGGTAAGCAGGCAGGTGCAGCAGGCGGTTAAGAAGGCAAATGCTATGTTGGCGTTCGTAGCGAGAGGATTCGAGTACAGGAGCAAGGATGTCTTGCTGCAGTTGTACAGGGCCTTGGTGAGACCACACCTTGAGTATTGTGTGCAGTTTTGGTCGCCTTATCTGAGGAAGGATGTTCTTGCCATGGAGCGAGTGCAGCGAAGATTCACCAGACTGATACCTGGGATGGCAGGAATGACGTATGAGGAGAGATTGGGTCGATTGGGCTTATACTCGCTATAGTTTAGAAGAATGAGAGGGGATCTCATTCAAACTTATAAAATTCTGTCAGGCCTGGACAGACTAGATGCAGGAAGGATGTTCCCGATGGCAGGGGAGTCCAGAACCAGGGGTCACAGTCTAAGGATAAGGGGTAAGCCATTTAGGACTGAGATGAGGAGGAATTTCTTCACCCAGAGAGTGGTGAACCTGTGGAATTCTCTACCACAGAAGGCAGCTGAGACCAATTCATTAAATATATTCAAGAAGGAGTTGGATATATTCTTAAGGCTAAAGGGATCAAGGGATATGGGGAGAAGGCAGGGACAGGGTACTGAGTTTGGATGATCAGCCATGATCTCATTGAATGGCGGAGCAGGCTCGAGGGGCCGAATGGCCGACTCCTGCTCCTATCTTCTATGTTTCTATGTTATGTTGAAGCATAGGGTTGGAGTATAAAAGCAGGGAAGTCCTGCTACAACTGTACAGGGTATTGGTGAGACCACACCTGGAGTACTGCGTACAGTTTTGGTCTCCTTATTTAAGGAAGGATATACTAGCATTGGAGGCAGTTCAGAGACGATTCGCTCGGTTGATTCCTGAGATGAGGGGGTTGACTTATGAAGAAAGGTTGAGCAGGTTGGGCCTATACTCATTGGAATTTAGAAGAATGAGAGTGGATCTTATTGAAACATCTAAGACACTGAGGGGGCTCGACAAGGTAGAGGCAGAGAGGATGTTTCCCCTTGTGGGAAAATCTAGAACTCGGGGGCATAGTTTCAGAATAAAGGGTCGCCCTTTTAGAACTGAGGTGAGGAGGAATTTCTCCTCTGAGGGTCGTAAATCTGTGGAATTCTCTGCCCCAGAGAGCCGTGGAGGCTGGGTCATTGAATATATTTAAGGTGGAGATAGACAGGTTTTTGCAAGATAAGGGAGTGAAGGGTTATGGGGAGCGGGCAGGGAAGTGGCTTTGAGCCCAAGATCAGCCATGATCTTATTGAATGGCGGAGCAGGCTCGAGGGGCCAAGTGGCCTATTCCTGCTCCTGTTTCTTATAACTTGTACAGAACCTTGGTTAGACCACACTTGGAGCACCGTGCACAGTTCTGGTCTCCATATACCTTGGTTAGACCACACTTGGAGCACTGTGCACAGTTCTGGTCTCCATATACCTTGGTTAGACCACACTTGGAGCACCGTGGGTGGGGGAGACCAAAACTAGGGGCCATCAATATAAGACAGTCACTAATAAATCCAATGGGGAATTCAGGAGAAACCTCTTTACCCAGAGAGTGGCGAGAATGTGGAACTCGCTGCCACAGGGAGTGGTTGAGGTGAATAGCGTAGATGCATTTAAGGGGAAGCTGGATGAACACACGAGGGAGAGAGGAATAGAAGGATAGGGTGATAGAGTGAGATGGAGTAGGGGTGGGAGGAGGCTCGTGTGGAGCATAAACACCGGCACGGACCAGTTGGGCCGAATGGCCTGTTTCAGTGCGGTACATTCTAAGTAATTCTATTAAATGTGTTGCTTTTCTCTTCCACTTTCTCCACGGTCTCATTTTTCTCCTCCCCTTTCCTCCTCAGGTCTCTTACTTTGAAATCTACATGGATAAGATTCGCGACTTGCTGGACGGTAAGCCTTGTTTTTACAAATCCGCCCAAACGAATCATAGAATCTCTCAGCGCAGGAGGAGGCCATTCGGCCCATCATGCCTGTGCCAGCTCTTTGAACGAGCTCTCCAATTAGTCCCACTCCCCCCTGCTCTTTCCCCGTAGCCCTGTGAATTTTTCCCCTTCAAGTATTTCTCCAATTCCCCCTTTTGAAAGTTACTATTGAATCTGCTCCCAACTCGCTGCGTAAAAACATTCTCCTCATCTCCCCCTCTGGTTCTTTTGCCGATTATCTTCAATCTGTGTCCTCTGGTTACCGACCCTCCTGCCACTGGAAACAGTTTCTTCCTCTCTACTCGATCAAAACCCCTCGTAATTCTGAACACCTCGATTAAATCTCCCCTTAACCTTCTCTGCTCTAAGGAGAACAATCCCAGCCTCTCCAATCCCTCCACATAACCGATGACCCTCATCCCCGTGCTGTACCTGTCCTGGGAGTGTTTGATGGGGACAGTGTAGAGGGAGCTTTACTCTGTATCTAACCCCATGCTGTACCTGCCCTGGGAGTGTTTGATGGGACAGTGTAGAGGGAGCTTTACTCTGTATCTAACCCCATGCTGTACCTGCCCTGGGAGTGTTTGATGGGACAGTGTAGAGGGAGCTTTACTCTGTATCTAACCTGTGCTGTACCTGCCCAGTTAGTGTTTGATGGGACAGTGTAGAGGGAGCTTTACTCTGTATCTAACCCGTGCTGTACCTGCCCTGGGAGTGTTTGATGGGGACAGTGTAGAGGGAGCTTTACTCTGTATCTAACCCGTGCTGTACCTGCCCTGGGAGTGTTTGATGGGACAGTGTAGAGGGAGCTTTACTCTGTATCTAACTCGTGCTGTACCTGCCCTGGGAGTGTTTGATGGGACAGTGTAGAGGGAGCTTTACTCTGTATCTAACTCGTGCTGTACCTGCCCTGGGAGTGTTTGATGGGACAGTGTAGAGGGAGCTTTACTCTGTATCTAACCCGTGCTGTACCTGCCCTGGGAGTGTTTGATGGGACAGTGTAGAGGGAGCTTTACTCTGTATCTAACCCCATGCTGTACCTGCCCTGGGAATGTTTGATGGGACAGTGTAGAGGGAGCTTTACTCTGTATCTAACCCGTGCTGTACCTGCCCAGTTAGTGTTTGATGGGACAGTGTAGAGGGAGCTTTACTCTGTATCTAACCCGTGCTGTACCTGCCCTGGGAGTGTTTGATGGGGACAGTGTAGAGGGAGCTTTACTCTGTATCTAACCTGTGCTGTACCTGCCCTGGGAGTGTTTGATGGGACAGTGTAGAGGGAGCTTTACTCTGTATCTAACTCGTGCTGTACCTGCCCTGGGAGTGTTTGATGGGACAGTGTAGAGGGAACTTTACTCTGTATCTAACCCGTGCTGTACCTGACCTGGGAGTGTTTGATGGGGACAGTGTAGAGGGAGCTTTACTCTGTATCTAACTCGTGCTGTACCTGCTCTGTTGGTTTTTGAGGGAGCTTTACTCTGTATCTAGCCTGACCTGAGAGGGTTTGATGCTGACACTAGGAGGCCCTCAGTGAAAAGTACTCCAGCTCCCCTAACCTTGATGTTCCTCATCTTAAAGAGTGCAGTAAATTTATGCGCCCTCACACAATCTGTCTCTCTCTTGTGTACAAATGCGCAAACTCACTCTCAATTATCGTGAATAAACTGTATGTTCTCTCTTCCAGTGGCAAAAACGAACCTTTCTGTTCATGAGGACAAGAACAGAGTTCCTTACGTGAAGGTAAGAAACAGCAGGGGGTGAATCTCGGGGGTTGGGGGTTGGGGAGTCGCACCCCTAGATACAGGGTACCCAACTCCTGTTGCTTGTGTGACAGCGAGGTTGGGGCAATTCTGCTGCACTGATTGAGTTTCTAGTCAATGTTTGTTTCTAATCTGCCCTGGGAGTGTTTGATGGGTCAGTGTAGAGGGAGCTTTACTCTGTATCTAACCCCGTGCTGTACCTGCCCTGGGAGTGTTTGATGGGACAGTGTAGAGGGAGCTTTACTCTGTATCTAACCCGTGCTGTACCTGCCCTGGGAGTGTTTGATGGGACAGTGTAGAGGGAGCTTTACTCTGTATCTAACCCGTGCTGTACCTGCCCTGGGAGTGTTTGATGGGACAGTGTAGAGGGAGCTTTACTCTGTATCTAACCCGTGCTGTACCTGCCCTGGGAGTATTTGATGGGACAGTGTAGAGGGAGCTTTACTCTGTATCTAATCCCGTGCTGTACCTGCCCTGGGAGTGTTTGATGGGACAGTGTAGAGGGAGCTTTACTCTGTATCTAACCCCGTGCTGTACCTGCCCTGGGAGTGTTTGATGGGACAGTGCAGAGGGAGCTTTACTCTGTATCTAACCCGTGCTGTACCTGCCCTGGGAGTGTTTCATGGGACAGTGCAGAGGGAGCTTTACTCTGTATCTAACCCGTGCTGTACCTGCCCTGGGAGTGTTTGATGGGACAGTGTAGAGGGAGCTTTACTCTGTATCTAACCCCGTGCTGTACCTGCCCTGGGAGTGTTTGATGGGACAGTGCAGAGGGAGCTTTACTCTGTATCTAACCCCGTGCTGTACCTGCCCTGGGAGTGTTTCATGGGCATTGCAGAGGGAGCTTTACTCTGTATCTAACCTGTGCTATACCTGTCCTGGGAGTGCTGACACTGGGTGCCTGAGAGTCGATAGCTGACCAGTTGTTAACTGTTGTGTTCCAGGGCTGTACAGAACGTTTTGTGTCGAGTCCAGAGGAGGTGATGGACGTCATTGACGAGGGAAAGTGCAACCGCCATGTTGCGGTCACAAGTAAGTGAGGAAATACTTGTCCATTCACTTTTTCCTTCCGCCCGCTGGAATTCAGGCTCACGGGGCCGTGATATCTGACCCGCGTGATCGCTGTCTGTGCCTGGATCCTGGACAGTGACTGTTGCCGGGGATATTCGACTGTGGAGGCAGCATCGTCCACGTATTTGCCAGTTGGGGTGTGGTGGGGGGCTGGGGGTGGGGGGGCGTTGGCCATTGGAGATTAGCCAGGAGGGGGAAACCCCAGCCAAGACTAATTTTGTTGCCCCGTTCACTCTGGGTGTGAGGGGTTATCTCATGCCTTTCACCACCACCACCCCCCCGGGCTGAGATTGGTTAACGCTGCACAGACTGGGCATGGACTCTGGAGACTTCCTCGGACAGAACTGTAGAGCCTGTTTCAACAACTCAGCCACTGGAAGCCAACTCTTGTGGCATCCAGCCACCCACCGCGCACCACTCCCCCACCCCCCCCACCAACCCTCCCTCCCTCTCCCCATCTTTTCTAGAGAAAAGAGCCCCAGCCTGTTCAATCTTTCCTGATAGTTATAAACTTCTCAGTTCTGGTATTATTCTATTAAATCCTTTTTGCACCTTCTCCAGTGCCTCTACATCCTTTTTATAAGATGGAGACCAGAACAGTGCACAGTGCTCCACATGTGGTCTAACCATGGTATATGGAGACCAGACTGTGCACAGTGCTCCAAGTGTGGTCTAACCAAGGTATATGGAGACCAGAACTGTGCACGGTGCTCCAAGTGTGGTCTAACCAAGGTATACGGAGACCAGAACTGTGCACGGTGCTCCCAGTGTGGTCTAACCAAGGTATACGGAGACCAGAACTGTGCACGGTGCTCCAAGTGTGGTCTAACCAAGGTATACGGAGACCAGAACTGTGCACGGTGCTCCAAGTGTGGTCTAACCAAGGTATACGGAGACCAGAACTGTGCACGGTGCTCCAAGTGTGGTCTAACCAAGGTATATGGAGACCAGAGCTGTGCACAGTGCTCCAAGTGTGGTCTAACCAAGGTATATGGAGACCAGAATTGTGCACGTTGCTCCCAGTGTGGTCTAGCCAAGGGTATATGGAGACCAGAACTGTGCACAGTGCTCCAAGTGTGGTCTAACCAAGGTGTACGGAGACCAGAACTGTGCACGGTGCTCCAAGTGTGGTCTAACCAAGGTATATGGAGACCAGAACTGTGCACGGTGCTCCAAGTGTGGTCTAACCAAGGTGTACGGAGACCAGAACTGTGCACAGTGCTCCAACTATGTTTTACGGAGGGTGCCAGGCGGAGGGAATTGGAATTGTCGAGTCTGGAGATGACAGTTAAGCCTTCTTCCGTCTCCTCCTCCTCCCTGTTCAGACATGAACGAGCATAGCTCCCGCAGCCACAGCATCTTCCTCATCAACATCAAGCAGGAGAACATCGAGACGGAACAGAAGCTCAGCGGAAAGCTCTACCTTGTGGATCTGGCTGGAAGTGAGAAGGTACAGGGGCCACGGGTGGACAAGAGGGCCAGTGGTGGGGTGGGGTGGGGGGGGCGGAGCGCGTGTTCCCTTCGCTTTCCTGTTGCCCCACTCTTGCTTCTCCTTCAACCCTCTCCCCACTGCATTCATAGAAACATAGAAGATAGGAGCAGGAGTAGGCCATTCGGCGCCTCGAGCCTGCTCCGCCATTCAATGAGATCATGGCTGATCATCCAAACTCAGTACCCTGTCCCTGCTTTCTCCCCATATCCCTTGATCCCTTTAGCCTTAAGAAATATATCTAACTCCTTCTTGAATATATTTAATGAATTGGCCTCAACTGCCTTCTGTGGTAGAGAATTCCACAGGTTCACCACTCTCTGGGTGAAGAAATTCCTCCTCATCTCTGTCCTAAATGGCTTACCCCTTATCCTTAGACTGTGACCCCTGGTTCTGGACTCCCCGCCATCGGGAACATCCTTCCTGCATCTAGTCTGTCTAGTCATAGAGTCATCGAGTTTTACAGCACAGAAAGAGGCCCTACGGCCCATCGTGTCCGCGCCGCCCATCCACCCCTGTCCTGTCTAATCCCATTTTCCAGCATTTGGTCCATAGCCTTGTATGCAATGGCATTTCAAGTGCTCATCCAAATGCTTCTTGAATGTTGTGAGGGTTCCTGCCTCTACCACCCTTTCAGGCAGTGAGTTCCAGATTCCAACCACCCCCTGGGTGAAAAAGTTCCTCCTCAAATCCCCTCTAAATCTCCTGCCCCTTACCCTGAATCTATGCCCCCTTGTTATTGACCCCCCTACTAAGGGGAAAAGTTCCTCTTTATCTACCCTATCTATGCCCCTCATCATTTTGTACACCTCAATCAGGTCCCCCCTCAGCCTTCTTTGCTCCAAGGAAAACAACCCCAGCCTGTTTAGTCTTTCTTCATAGCTGAGGCGCTCCATCCCAGCTAACATCCTGGTGAATCTTCTCTGCACCCTCTCCAAAGCAATCACATCCTTCCTATAGTGAGGCGACCAGAACTGCACACAGTACTCCAGCTGTGGCCTCACCAGCGTTTTGTACAGCTCCATCATAACCTCCCTGCTCTTATATTCTATGCCTCGGCTAATGAAGGCAAGTATCCCATATGCCTTTTTAACCACCTTATCTACCTGTTCCGCTGCCTTCAGAGATCTATGTACATGTACACCAAGGTCCCTCTGACCCTCTGTACTTCCTAGGGTCCTACCACTCATTGTGTATTCCCTTGCCTTATTTGTCCGTCCAAAATGCATCACCTCGCACTTTTCAGGGTTAAATTCCATTTGCCACTTTTCCACCCATCTGACCAACCCGTTTATATCGTCCTGTAGCCTGAGGCTTTCCTCCTCGCAATTTACCACCCCACCAATTTTCGTGTCCTGTTAGAATTTTATAAGTTTCAATGAGATCCCCTCTCATTCTTCTAAAATCTAGCGAATATAAGCCCAATCAACCCAATCTCTCCTCATACATCATTCCTGCCATCCCAGGTATCAGTCTGGTGAATCTTCGCTGCACTCCCTCCATGGCAAGAACATCCTTCCTCAGATAAGGCGAACAAAACTGCTCACAATACTCAAGGTGTGGTCTCACCAAGGCCCTGTACAACTGCAGCAAGACATCCTTGCTCCTGTACTCGAATCCTCTCGCTATGAAGGCCAACATACCATTTGCCTTCTTAAGCGCCTGCTGCACCGGCATGCTTACCTTCAGCGGCTGGTGCACAAGGACACCCAGGTCTCGTTGCACTTCCCCTTTTCCCAATCTATTGCCGTTCAGATAATAATCTGCCTTCCTGTTTTTGCCACCAAAGTGGATAACCTCGCATTTATCCACATTATACTGCATCTGCCATGCTTCTGCCCAATCACCCAACCTGTCCAAATCGTACTGGAGTTTCTCGGCATCCTCCTCACAGCACACACGCCCACCCAGCTTTGTGTCGTCTGCAAACTTGGAGATATTACATCTAGTTCCCTCATCCCGATCATTAATATATATTGTTAATAGCTGGGGTCCTAGGACTGATCCCTGCGATACCCCACTAGCCACTGCCTTCCACTCGGAAAAAGACCCGTTTATTCCAACTCTTTGCTTCCTGTCCGCCAACCAGTTCTCTATCCAAGTCAGTACCTTACCCCCAATCCCATGTGCTTTAACTTTACACGCCAATCTCTTATGCGGGACCTTATCGAAAGCCTTCTGAAAGTCCAAATACACCACATCCACTGGTTCTCCCTTATCTATTTTACCAGTTACATCCTCAAAATATTCCAGTAGATTAATCAAGCACAATTTACCTTTTGTACCTTTCCCAGAGGGTCCAGAACCCTCTTCACAAGCGACCAATCGTCACGCCTGAAACCGAGAGTGTCGGAAGACCTTATTTTTTTGTTCGACAATCCGTTCGGCTGTCGGGGGGGGGGGGGGGGTGGAAATGTGGCAAGGCTGGCATTTGTTGCCCATGCACCGAGTTGCCCCAGAGAAGGTGGTTTTGGCCTGCCACCTTGAACCTACGCAAGACTAGCGGATTTTTGGTCCCACTTCAGAAGGTTAAGTGTCAGCCACGTTGGTGTGGGACTAGAGGCACCTAGTTCCCTCCGTCCTCCACCCTCATCGGCCCTCCTCCATCACCTTCCCATCTCCGTCTCCCTCCTCCTCCTCTTCTCCCTCCACTCCCCTCGCCCCTCCGCTCCCCTCGCCCCTCTCCTCCCACCGCTCCCCTCTCCATGTCCATCGTTTCCCCCCCCACCCCCACAAACCTGGACTTTGTGTTACGGGTGCGGTAGTGGGCCAAAGCGCAGACAGCTAGCCAGAGACCCGAGATGGGGCAAAACCGAAAAGGTGCTCCACTCAAACCCAAAAGGTGCTCCACTAGAAGGCCCCCAAACACAGGAGGCACAGAGAACTCCCAAACACAAAAGAACAAAGTAACAAATAAAAGAAACAAAAGCGAGTATACCAAACGCAGGGCGAGGACTCGGAACTAACCTGTGACTTGCAGGCATGAGAACTCAAGACTGAGCCTCTGGGGCCGGAAATGGTCAGCTTAAATAACCAGCCTGATTAGTCAGATGAGACAATTACTCTAATGAGAGACAGGTGGGCAGAGAGGTACAGAGACATGGCAGCAGTGTACTGAGGCATCCTAAACCGCCCTCTGGCGGCCGGCAGAGGAACGTGTAGCTGAGACCCTGACACATTGACACACCCCCGCCTCCTAATCTTTACTTAACATATGGGGGACCATTTCCATCGGCCCGCTCTCGCCCATGAATTGTGACTCGCGCCCACCTCACCCCCCCCGCCCCCCCCACTTCCTGGGTTTGGGAGATGATGGTGTTCCCACGCACCAGCTGTCCTCGTCCTTCGCGGCGGCGGCGGGTTTTGGGAGGTGTTGTCGTGGTAACGGCGCTCTGTTCTCCGGTAGGTCAGTAAAACCGGGGCCGAAGGAGCCGTGCTGGACGAAGCCAAGAACATCAACAAGTCTCTCTCCGCCCTGGGGAACGTCATCTCTGCTCTGGCCGAGGGGACGGTAAGTCAACGGGACCTAGGGATGGCCGCCGAATCAACACATCGGCGCAAGCTCGCGGGTGAAAGGCACCGACGGTCACCGCTTCCATTAGAAACAGGAGCAGGAGTGGGCCACACGGCCCCTCGAGCCTGCTCCGCCATTCAATGAGATCGTGGCTGATCATTTACCACAACTCCACTTTCCCACCCGAACCCCATATCCCTCGATTCCCCGAGAGTCCAAAAATCTATCGATCTCAGCCTTGAATATACTCAACGACTGAGCCTCCACAGCCCTCTGGGGCAGAGAATTCCAAAGATTCACCGCCCTCTGAGTGAAGAAATTCCTCCTCATCTCAGTCCTAAATGGCCGACCCCTTATCCTGAGACTGTGACCCCTGGTTCTAGACTCTCCAGCCAGGGGGGAAACAGCCTCTCAGCATCTACCCTGTCAATCCCCCCTCAGAATCTTGTATGTTTCAATGAGAGCACCTCTCATTCTTCTAAACTCCAGAGAGTATCGGTCCATTCTACACAATCTCTCCTCATAGGACAGCCCTCTCATCCCAGGAACCAGTCTGGTGAACCTTCGTTGCACTACCTCTAAGGCAATTATATCCTTCCTTAGGTAAGGAGACCAAAAATTGTGCACAGTACTCCAGGTGTGGTCTCACCAAAGCCCTGTATAATTGCAGTAAGACATCTTTACTCTTATACTTAATGTTTTCTACTGCTTTTCTAGAAAAGCCACGTACCTTATCGTGACAGCAAGATGACCCGAATCCTTCAGGACTCGCTGGGAGGCAACTGCAGAACCACGATCATCATCTGCTGCTCTCCGTCCAGCTACAATGACGCAGAGACTAAATCGACACTCATGTTCGGGCAAAGGTAGGGCATAAACCAAACGTACAGCGCCAGGGTCACGCACTTCCACGCCTTGAGGTGTTCACAGCGACTCTCTCTCTCTCTCTCTCAATCAAAGTGTCATGCCGTGGCTCTGTGGGTAGCGCTCTCGCTCGCTCTCTCTCTCGCCTCTAAATCAGGTGGTGGGTTCGAACCCCCACTCCAGAGACTTCAGCATATCTAGTACCAGTGCGGCGCTCCGTCAGTACTGACCCTCCGGCAGTGCGGCGCTCCGTCAGTACCGACCCTCCGACAGTGCGGCGCTCCCTCAGTGCCGCCCCTCCGACAGTGCGGCGCTCCCTCAGTACTGACCCTCCGACAGTGCGGCGCTCCCTCAGTGCCGCCCCTCCGACAGTGCGGCGCTCCCTCAGTACTGACCCTCCGACAGTGCGGCGCTCCCTCAGTGCCGCCCCTCCGACAGTGCGGCGCTCCCTCAGTACTGCCCCTCCGACAGTGCGGCGCTGCCTCAGTACCGCCCCTCCGACAGTGCGGCGCTCCCTCAGTACTGACCCTCCGACAGTGCGGCGCTCCCTCAGTGCCGCCCCTCCGACAGTGCGGCGCTCCCTCAGTACTGACCCTCCGACAGTGCGGCGCTCCCTCAGTGCCGCCCCTCCGACAGTGCAGCGCTCCCTCAGTACTGACCCTCCGACAGTGCGGCGCTCCCTCAGTACCGCCCCTCCGACAGTGCTGCCAAAGTTCCAGTCCTGTTCACCATCCTGTGAACCCGGCTGGGTAAGCGATCAGCAATGGGTACGCCGATTGATTTTCCTCATCCTCACTGATTCCAGGAGCAGTCCGTTGAACCAAACTAACGCTCACGGGTCTGTCCTCCCCATTTTTTTTAAAAATTAGCCCGGAGACCTGGTCATCAGAGGGCTTCATTACACCCCCGCAATTTAAGAACATAAGCAACAGGAGCAGGAGTCGGCCATTCGGCCCCTCGAGCCCGCTGCACCATTCAATAAGATCACGGCTGATCATCGACCTCAACTCCACTTTCCCGCCCGATCCCCATATCCCTCGATTCCCCTAGAGTCCAAAAATCTATCGCTCTCTGTCTTGAATATACTCAACGACTGAGCCTCCACAGCCCTCTGGGGCAGAGAATTCCAAAGATTCACCGCCCTCCGAGTGAAGAAATTCCTCCTCATCTCAGTCCTAAATGGCCGACCCCTTATCCTGAGACTGTGACCCCTGGTTCGAGACTCTCCAGCCAGGGGGGAAACAGCCTCTCAGCATCTACCCTGTCAATCCCCCTCAGAATCTTGTATGTTTCAATGAGATCACCTCTCATTCTTCTAAACTCCAGAGAGTATCGGCCCATTCTACACAATCTCTCCTCCATAGGACAGCCCTCTCACCCCAGGAATCAATCTAGTGAACCTTCGTTGCACCACCTCCAAGGCCAGTATATCCTTCCTTAGATAAGGAGACCAAAACTGTGCCCAGTACTCCAGGTGTGGTCTCACCAAGGCCCTGTACAATTGGAGCAAGACTTCCTCACTCTTATACTCCAACCCCCTTGCAATAAAGGCCAACATGCCATTTGTCTTCCTAATTGCTTGGTGTACCTGCATGTTAACTTTGTTTCTTGCACGAGGACACAGAAACATCGAAGATAGGAGCAGGAGGAGGCCATTCGGCCCCTCGAGCCTGCTCCGCCATTCAATGAGATCATGGCTGATCATCCAAATTCAGTACCCTGTCCCTGCTTTCTCCCCATATCCCTTGATCCCTTTAGCCTTAAGAAATATATCTAACTCCCTCTTGAATATATTTAATGAATTGGCCTCTACTGCCTTCTGTGGTAGAGAATTCCACAGGTTCACCACTCTCTGGGTGAAGAAATTCCTCCTCATCTCAGTCCTAAATGGCTTACCCCTTATCTTTAGACTGTGACCCCTGGTTCTGGACTCCCCAGCCATCGGGAACATCCTTCCTGCATCTAGTCTGTCCAGTCCTGTTAGAATTTTATACGTTTTACCCAAATCCCTCTGAACACCAACATTTGAAAGTTTCTCACCATTTAAAAAATGTTCTGTTTTTTTTCAATTCTTCCTTCCAACGTCAATAACCTCACATTTCCCCACACTACAATTTCCGGACCCGTCGCTGGACACTGCTGTCATCTGTTGCCTCCCTTTCCCAGGGCGAAGACCATCAGGAACACGGCCTCCGTCAATCTGGAGCTGACAGCTGAGGAGTGGAAGAAGAAATACGAGAAGGAGAAAGAGAAGAACAAGACACACAAGGAGACTATCCGTCGCCTGGAGACCGAGCTGAACCGGTGGCGCAACGGTACGTGCGCGCCGCGGAGCTTCACCGCGCTGTGTGATCTCCGATCTAGGCTCGGGGCGGATTGCGGGTGGGGGGCGGGGGGGCGGTTGCTCGCTGACCGACAATGGCTCCTGGTCCTGGTCAGCCACCCGTCTTCCACCCTCCGTAAACTTCAGCTCATTCAAAACTCTGCTGCCCCTGTATCCTAACTCGCACCGAGTCCCGTTCACCCATCAGCCCCGCTGTGCTCGCTGACCTACACTGGCTCCCGGTCCAGCAACGCCTCGATTTAAAAATTCTCAGTCTTGTTTTCAAATCCCTCCATGGCCTCCTCGCTCCCCACACTCTATCTCTGTAACCTCCTCCAGCCCCCTACAACCCTCCCTATCTCTGTAACCTCCTCCAGCCCCTACAACCCTCCCTATCTCTGTAACCTCCTCCAGCCCCCTACAACCCTCCCTATCTCTGTAACCTCCTCCAGCCCTCTACAACCCTCCCTATCTCTGTAACCTCCTCCAGCCCCCTACAACCCTCCCTATCTCTGTAACCTCCTCCAGCCCCTACAACCCTCCGTATCTCTGTAACCTCCTCCAGCCCCTACAACCCTCCCTATCTCTGTAACCTCCTCCAGCCCCCTACAACCCTCCCTATCTCTGTAACCTCCTCCAGCCCTCTACAACCCTCCCTATCTCTGTAACCTCCTCCAGCCCTTGCAACGCTCCCCATCTCTGTAACCGCCTCCAGCCCCCACAACCCTCCCTATCTCTGTAACCTCCTCCAGCTCCCTACAACCCTCCCTATCTCTGTAACCTCCTCCAGCCCCTACGACCCTCCCTATCTCTGGAACCTCCTCCAACCCCCTACTCCCCTCCCTATCTCTGGAACCTCTTCCAGCCCCTACAACCCTCCCTATCTCTGTAACCTCCTCCAACCCCCTACAACCATCCCTATCTCTGTAACCTCCTCCAGCCCCGACAACCCTCCCTATCTCTGTAACCTCCTCCAACCCCCTACAACCCTCCCTATCTCTGTAACCTCCTCCAGCCCCCTACAACCCTCCCTATCTCTGTAACCTCCTCCAGCCCCCTACAACCCTCCCCATCTCTGTAACCTCCTCCAGCCCCCTACCACCCTCCCTATCTCTGTAACCTCCTCCAGCCCCTACAACCCTCCCTATCTCTGTAACCTCCTCCAGCCCCTACAACCCTCCCTATATCTGTAACCTCCTCCAACCCCCTACAACCCTCCCTATCTCTGTAACCTCCTCCAGCCCCCTACAACCCTCCCTATCTCTGTAACCTCCTCCAACCCCCTACAACCCTCCCTATCTCTGTAACCTCCTCCAGCCCCCTACAACCCTCCCTATCTCTGTAACCTCCTCCAGCCCCCTACAACCCTCCCTATCTCTGTAACCTCCTACAGCCCTCCCTATCTCTGTAACCTCCTCCAGCCCCCTACAACCCTCCCTATCTCTGTAACCTCCTCCAGCCCCCTACAACCCTTCCTATCTCTGTAACCTCCTCCAGCCCCCTACAACCCTCCCTATCTCTGTAACCTCCTCCGACCCCCTACAACCCTCCCTATCTCTGTAACCTCCTCCAGCCCCCTACAACCCTCCCTATCTCTGTAACCTCCTCCAGCCCCCTACAACCCTCCCTATCTCTGTAACCTCCTCCAGCCCCCTACAACCCTCCCTATCTCTGTAACCTCCTCCAGCCCCCTACAACCCTCCCTATCTCTGTAACCTCCTCCAGCCCCCTACAACCCTCCCTATCTCTGTAACCTCCTCCAGCCCCCTACAACCCTCCCTATCTCTGTAACCTCCTCCAGCCCCTACAACCCTCCCTATCTCTGTAACCTCCTCCAGCCCCCTACAACCCTCCCTATCTCTGTAACCTCCTCCAGCCCCGTACAACCCTCCCTATCTCTGTATCCTCCTACAACCCTCCCCGATCTCTGCGCTCCTCCAATTCTGGCCTCTTGAGCATCCCCCCGATTTCCATCGCTCCACCATTGGCGGCCGTGCCTTCAGCCGCCTGGGCCCTAAGCTCTGGAATTCCCTCCCTAAACCTCTCCGTCTCTCTCTCTGCTCCTTTAAGACGCTCCTTAAAACCGACCTCTTTGACCAAGCTTTTGATCACCTAATATCTTCTGATGTGGCTCGGGGTCAAATTTTGTCTGATTTACCCTCCTGTGAAGCACCTTGGGACGATTTACTATGTTAAAGGCGCCGTATAAATGCAAGTTATTGTTGTGTAGGATTGAGTAGAAACTAGATTTCAGGCAGCGCATTCCAGATCATAGCAACCATTATTCTATTCTCCTTCTTTTTCTTCTTCTTCTTCTTCTTCTATTATGAACAGAAAAGCAGAATTTTTGTTTGACGGTGAGCGACGAGTAAATGTTGGTATTCAGAGGGACCTGGGTGTCCTTGAACACAAATACGTTAACATGCAGCTCCAGCAAACAATTAGGAAGGCAAATGGCATGTTGGCCTTTATTGCAAAGGGGGTTGGAGTGTAAGAGTAAGGAAGTCTTGCTGCAATTGTACAGGGTCTTGGTGAGACCACACCTGGAGTACTGTGCACAGTTTTGATCTCCTTATCTAAGGAAGGATATACTTGCCTTGGAGGCGGTGCAACGAAGGTTCACTAGATTGATTCCTGGGATGAGAGGGCTGTCCTATGAGGAGAGATTGAGTAGAATGGGCTGATACTCTCTGGAGTTTAGAAGAATGAGAGGTGATCTCATTGAAACGTACAAGATTCTGAGGGGTATTGACAGGGTAGATGCTGAGAGGCTGTTTCCCCCCCTGGCTGGAGTCTCGAACCAGGGGTCACAGTCTCAGGATAAGGGGTCGGCCATTTAGGACTGAGATGAGGAGGAATTTCTTCACTCAGAGGGCGGTGAATCTTTGGAATTCTCTGCCCCAGAGGGCTGTGGAGGCTCAGTCGTTGAGTGTATTCAAGGCTGAGATCGATAGATTTTTGGACTCTAGGGGAATCGAGGGATATGGGGATCGGGCGGGAAAGTGGAGATGGGATAGAACTTAGCCGTGATCTTAGATTCACAACCATCCGAGTCGGAGGTCCCACCTTTCGGATGAGGCGTTCAGACGAGGTCGCGTCTGCTCTCTCAGGTGGACGTAAAAGATCCCACGGCCCACTATCTCGAAGAGGAGCGGGGGGGAGTTCTCCCCGGTGTCCTGGGGCCAATATTTATCCCTCAACCAACACGTAAAAGAACAGGTGATGGGGTCATTTATCACATTTCTCTGTTTGTGGGATCTTGCTGTGCGCCAATTGGCTGCCGCGTTTCCGACATTACGACAGTGACCACACTTCATAAAAAGTACTTCGTTGGCTGTAAAGCGCTTTGGGACGTCCTGAGGTGGTGAAAGGCCGCTGGAGAAATGCGAGTTCTTTCTCCCCCTCCATTCCTCCCAACCCAACCTGCGATAATTAAGGCGCGTGATTAAGATCTCCCTTGCCCCGTGCAGGAGAGAACGTTCCGGAGAACGAGCAGCTGCCCGAGAAGGAGGAGCCGTGCGAGGTCACGCCCGTCGTGGACAACTCGTCCATCGTAATCCACATCTCGGACGAGGAGAGGCGAAAGTACGAAGAGGAGATCCGCAAGCTCTACAAACACCTGGACGATAAGGTACGGGCAGGGATCGGGGTCCCCCGTGCTGAGCTTCCAACCCGCCCTCCCTTCTCTCCCTCCGCCTACTTCCGCCTCGGTTACATCGCCCGTCTCCGCCCCTGCCTCAGCACATCCGCTGCTGAAACCCTCATCCCTGCCCTTTGTTACCTCCAGACTCGACTATTCCAACCCTCTCCTGACCGACCTCACACATTCCACCCTATGTAAACTTCAGCTCATCCAAAACTCTGCTGCCCCCGTGTCCTAACTCGCACCAAGTCCCGTTCACCTATCACCCCCTGTGCTCGCTGACCTACACTGGCTCCCGGTCCGGCAACGCCTCGATTTCAAAATTCTCATCCACGTGTTCGAATCCCTCCATGGCCATCGTCCCCTCCCTATCTCTGTAACCTCCTCCAGCCCCCTACAACCCTCCCTATCTCTGTAACCTCCTCCAGCCGCTACAACCCTCCCTATCTCTGTAACCTCCTCCAGCCGCTACAACCCTCCCTATCTCTGTAACCTCCTCCAGCCCCCTACAACCCTCCCTATCTCTGTAACCTCCTCCAGCCCCCTACAACCCTCCCTATCTCTGTAACCTCCTCCAGCCCCCTACAACCCTCCCTATCTCTGTAACCTCCTCCAGCCCCCTACAACCCTCCCTATCTCTGTAACCTCCTCCAGCCCCCAACAACCCTCCCTATCTCTGTAACCTCCTCCAGCCCCCTACAACCCTCCCTATCTCAGTAACCTCCTCCAGCCCCCTACAACCCTCCCTATCTCTGTAACCTCCTCCAGCTCCTACAACCCTCCCTATCTCTGTAACCTCCTCCAGCCCCCTACCACCGTCCCAATCTCTGTAACCTCCTCCCGCCCCTATAACCCTCCCTATCTCTGTAACCTCCTCCAGCCCCTTACAACCCTTCCTATCTCTGTAACCTCCTCCAGCCCCCTACAACCCTCCCTATCTCTGTAACCTCCTCCAGCCCACTACTGAATGGCCTCCTCCTGTTCCTAATATAACAGGCTCGAGGGGGGCCGAATGGCCTCCTCCTGTGCCTAATGTAACAGGCTCGAGGGGCTGAATGGCCTCCTCCTGTTCCTAATGTAACAGGCTCGAGGGGCCGAATGGCCTCCTCCTGTTCCTGATGTAACAGGCTCGAGAGGCTGAATGGCCTCCTCCTATTCCTAATGTAACAGGCTCGAGGGGGCTGAATGGCCTCCTCCTGTTCCTGATGTAACAGGCTCGAGAGGCTGAATGGCCTCCTCCTATTCCTAATGTAACAGGCTCGAGGGGGCTGAATGGCCTCCTCCTGTTCCTAATGTAACAGGCTTGAGGGGGCTGAATGGCCTCCTCCTGTTCCTGATGTAACAGGCTCGAGGGGAGCTGAATGGCCTCCTCCTGTTCCTAATGTAACAGGCTCGAGGGGCTGAATGGCCTCCTCCTGTTCCTAATGTAACAGGCTCGAGGGGAGCTGAATGGCCTCCTCCTGTTCCTAATGTAACAGGCTCGAGGGGCTGAATGGCCTCCTCCTGTTCCTAATGTAACAGGCTCGAGGGGGCAGAATGGCCTCCTCCTGTTCCTAATGTAACAGGCTCGAGGGGGGCTGAACGGCCTCCTCCTGTTCCTAATGTAACAGGCTTGAGGCGGCAGAATGGCCTCCTCCTGTTCCTAATGTAACAGGCTTGAGGGGGCTGAATGGCCTCCTCCTGTTCCTGTAATTTGCGCAGGGATGATTCAGCAACGGCTACAAGGTAGCATCGGCGTGTGGTGATGATTGTTGGGGTGCCCTGACACGGAGTTCCCTTTCTATTCTTGTGTTCTCGCAGGATGATGACATCAACCTACACAGCCAGATTGTGGAGAAGCTCAAGTGTCAGATGTTGGATCAAGACGAGGTACGGGGGAGACGCTGGACATGGCCGAACCCGGCCCTTGGGGAGTCCCGCAGCACGAGCAAGCAGAGGTTGCAGGGAGAGGAACTATGAATGTTCTGCTCTTATTCCACTCCCATTGGACAATGGGTTGGGACAGGCTCCATCCCATTCCCTTTGGACAGGCTCCATCCCTTTCCCTTTGGTCAGGCTCCATCCCATTCCCTTTGCTCAATGAGTCTTAACTTATGGACAGTGACGGACAGGTAAAGATCCAGAAGGGGCCATTCAGCCCATCGTGCCTGTGCTGGCTCTTTGAAAGAGCTCGCCAATTAGATTGGGAGAAGGGGAAGTGCAACGAGACCTGGGTGTCCTTGTGCACCAGTCGCTGAAGGTAAGCATGCAGGTGCAGCAGGCGGTTAAGAAGGCAAATGGTATGCTGGCCTTCGTAGCGAGAGGGTTCGAGTACAGGAACAAGGATGTCTTGCTGCAGTTGTACAGGGCCTTGGTGAGACCACACCTTGAGTATTGTGTGCAGTTTTGGTCGCCTTATCTGAGGAAGGATGTTCTTGCCACGGAGGGAGTGCAGCGAAGATTCACCAGACTGATACCCGGGATGGCAGGAAATGACGTATGAGGAGAGATTGGGTCGATTAGGCTTATATTCACTGGAGTTTAGAAAAATGAGAGGGGATCTCATTGAATCTTATAAAATTCTAACAGGACTGGACAGACTAGATGCAGGAAGGCTGTTCCCGATGGCGGGGGAGTCCAGAACCAGGGGTCACAGTCTAAGGATAAGGGGTAAGCCATTTAGGACAGAGATGAGGAGGAATTTCTTCACCCAGAGAGTGGTGAACCTGTGGAATTCTCTACCACAGAAGGCAGTGGAGGCCAATTCATTAAATATATTCAAGAAAGAGTTAGATATATTTCTTAAGGCTAAAGGGATCAAGGGGTATGGGGAGAAGGCAGGGACAGGGTACTGAGTTTGGATGATCAGCCATGATCTCATTGAATGGCGGAGCAGGCTCGAGGGGCCGAATGGCCTACTCCTGCTCCCATCTTCTATGTTTCTATTTTTCCACCCAGCCTGTCCCGCTCAATTGCGATACCTTGCGCATCACGGTATAGACAGGAATTCCGCCCCAACCTCGGTTTTGCCATATGCGGATTTCAAGTATACACAGTTTCCTCTCTGCGACAACCTTTGTCAATCGCGGCGGTGAATTTTGCGTATACGCGGTTTTTAATTTAGGATTAAGGTAAATAACATGATTCCCTGGTCCTTCCCACGCCTATTTAATTGAAAGACAACCTCTATCCCATTCCCGTTGGGTATGAGTCTGGTTGATCGGCGGGTTACGGTTCAACAGACTGTGGTTTGCAGGACAGAACACTCCACGATGAAGGGTTAAATGTTTGGGCTGACTGCGCGCTAGTTCCTCTGCGACCAGTTTACTGCGCCCAGTGATTGCGAGGAGCTTTGATCGAGTGGAGAGGGAGAAACTGTTTCCACCGGCAGGAGGGTCGGTAACCAGAGTGACATGAGTCAGTCATTCACGAAAGAAAGACGTATGAAATAATACTGAGCGGCCTGCGGGTGGCGGTGTCCAGGGAGAGTATAAATACTCGGGCACGGGCACAGCTTGCGCAGGACATTCTTAACAGGAACTAGTGAAGGACACAACTAGACCTCCATGTTGTAAAACAGTTGATTAAAGCTTTGTTTAACGCTTAGACCAAGTGCCCAGTAGTTTTCTTACGTCACAGAGGCCACAGATTGAAGATAATCTGCAAAAGAACCAGGGCGGGGGGAGATGAGAAATGTTTTTTACGCAGCGAGTTGTTGTGATCTGGAACGCGCTGCCTGAAAGGGCTTTGGGAGCAGATTCAATAGTAACTTTCAAAGGGGGAATTGGATAAATACTTGAAGGGGAAAAATTCACAGGGCTACGGGGGAAAGAGCAGAGGGGGAGAGAGTGGGACTAATTGGAGAGCTCGTTCAAAGAGCCGGCACAGGCACGATGGGCCGAATGGTCTGCGGTTGCACGATTGCGTTGCTGCAAATTCCGTTGCCCGTAATGCCTCTGTTGCTCCTCCTCCTCCCCCACAACCCCAACCTTGCAGCTTCTGGCTTCGACCCGCGGCGACAACGAGAAGATTCAGGAGGAGCTGAGCCGCCTGCAGACAGAGAACGACTGCGCCAAGGACGAGGTGAAGGAGGTGCTGCAGGCGCTGGAGGAGCTGGCGGTCAACTATGACCAGAAGTCGCAGGAGGTCGAGGAGATGAGCAGGCAGAACAGGATGCTGACCGACGAGCTGGCCAAGAAAATGGTGAGTGGGGGGTGCCCCCCCCTCCCCGTGCGCGTGCGCGCTGGCTCCGTCGGAGATCCCCCAGCGAGACTGTGTGCACCTGGGGTCTGGTGGGGGAAGCGAGGGAGTTGTTTCCGGCGTTCCCATTCCTGATCGCTATCCAGCCAGGGTCGCTGCATGGCAAACGAAGGCGTCAGCCGTGGCCCGCTGGGTAGCACTCCGACAGTGCGGCGCTCCCTCAGTACCGCCCCTCCGACAGTGCGGGGCTCCCTCAGTACTGCCCCTCCGACAGTGCGGCGCTCCCTCGGCACCGCCCCTCCGACAGTGCGGCGCTCCTTCAGTACCGCCCCTCCAACAGTGCAGCGCTCCCTCAGTACTGCCCCTCCGACAGTGCGGCGCTCCCTCAGTACTGCCCCTCCGACAGTGCGGCGCTCCCTCAGTACTGCCCCTCCGACAGTGCGGGGCTCCCTCAGTACTGCCCCTCCGACAGTGCGGCGCTCCCTCAGTACTGCCCCTCCGACAGTGCGGCGCTCCCTCGGGCACCAGCCCCTCCGACAGTGCGGCGCTCCCTCAGTACTGCCCCTCCGACAGTGCGGCGCTCCCTCAGTACTGCCCCTCCGACAGTGCGGCGCTCCCTCAGTACTGCCCCTCCGACAGTGCGGCGCTCCCTCAGTACTGCCCCTCCGACAGTGCGGCGCTCCCTCAGTACTGCCCCTCCGACAGTGCGGCGCTCCCTCAGTACCGCCCCTCCGACGGTGCGGCCCTCCCTCAGTACCCGCCCCTCCGACGGTGCGGCGCTCCCTCAGTACCGCCCCTCCGACAGTGCGGCGCTCCCTCAGTACCGCCCCTCCGACAGTGCGGCCCTCCCTCAGTACAGCCCGACAGTTCGGCGCTCCCTCAGTACCGCCCCTCCGACAGTGCGGCGTTCCTTAAGCCGGGAGTGTTCCGGCTGGATTTACTGCATGCAGTTTTGGGCACTGAATCAGAGGAAGGATAATCTTGACCTCACGGGCGCTAAAGGTGATTCTGGGAACCGGGGAATGCAAGTTAAAGAGAAGGTGAAGGGAAATAAGGAGGCCACTCCTTGGAAAATAAGTCTCTAAATGGGGTAGAGTAGCAAAGGGATCTGGGGGTACAGATACACAGATCATTAAAAGTAAAAATGCAGGTTAATACGGTCACGTAAATAGCTAACCAAGCACTGGGGTTCATTTCCAGAGGGGTAGAATTAAAAAGCAGAGAAATTACGCTGAACTTGTATCGAACCTTGGTTTGACCACACTTGGAGCACCGTGCACAGTTCTGGTCTCCGTATACCTTGGTTAGACCACACTGGGAGCACTATGCACAGTTCTGGTCTCCGTATTCCCTGGTTAGACCACACTTGGAGCACCGTGCACAGTTCTGGTCTCTATATACCTTGGTTAGACCACACTTGGAGCACTGTGCACAGTTCTGGTCTCCATATACCTTGGTTAGACGACACTTGGAGGACTGCGCACAGTTCTGGTCTCCATATTATAAAAAGGATATAGAGGCACTGGAGAAGGTGCAAAAAAGTTTTACAATTAATGACACCAGAACTGAGAGGTTTATAACTATCAGGAGAGACTGAACGGGCTGGGGCTCTTTAGAAAAGAGAAGGCTGAGGGGTGACCTGATAGAGGTCTTTAAAACTATGAAGGGGTTCGATAGGGTAGATGTAGAGAAGATGTTTCCACTCGTGGGGGAGACCAGAACTTGGGGCCATCGATATAAGACAGTCACTAATAAATCCAATGGGGAATTCAGGAGAAACTTCTTTACCCAGAGAGTAGTGAGAATGTGGAACTCGCTACCACAGGGAGTGGTGGAGGCGAATAGCGTAGATGTATTTAAGGGGAAGCTGGATAAACACACGAGGGAGAAAGGAATAGAAGGATATGGTGATTGGGTGAGATGGAGTAGGGGTGGGAGGAGACTCGTGTGGAGCATAAACACCGGCACAGACCAGTTGGGCCGAATGTAAATTCTGTGTAATTCTATGGGAGTGGATTACGCCTCCATATTAATGATGTTTGTCTCGTCCCAATCCCTGCTCCCATTTCTTGGCCAAAGACGACGCTGATAACACTGGAAGCGGAGCTCCATCACGCTCAAGAGCTAAGCAACCATCAGAAGAAGCGGGTAGCCGAGGTGCTGAATACTTTGCTCAAGGACCTCAGCGATTTCAACAACATTGTGGGCAATGGTGAATGGAAAGTGGTGAGTGATTCACTGCCCCGGGACCCCCTGTAAATACTAACACACTCCCCGGGACCCTCCCTGTAAATACTGGCACGCTCCCGGGGACCCCCTGCAAATACTGACACACTCCCTGGGGACCCCCTTGTAAATACTGACACACTCCCGGGGACCCTCTAAATATTGACACACTCCCCCAGGACCCTGCCTGTAAATACTGACACATTCCCCGGGACCCTCCCTGTAAATACTGACACACTCCCGGGGACCCCCTGTAAATACTGACACACTCCTGGGTACCCCCTGTAAATACTGACACACTCTCGGGGACCCCCTGTAAATACTGACACACTCCCGGGGACTCCTCTGTGAATACTGACACACTCCCGGGGAACCCCTGTAATACTGACACACTCCCGGGGACCACCCTGTAAATACTGACACACTCCCGGGGATCTCCTGTAAATACTGACACACTCCCGGGGACCCCCTTGTAAATACTGACGCATTTCCGGGATCCACTGTAAATACTGACACATTCCCGGGGACCCCCTGTAAATACTGACACACTCCCGGGGACCCCCTATAAACACTGACGCATTCTCCGGGATCCACTGTAAATACTGACACACTCCCGGGGACCCCGTTTGTAAATACTGACACACTCCCAGGACCCGCTGTAAATACTGACACACTCCCAGGGACCCCCCTGTAAATATTGACGCACTCCCGGGACCCCCTGTAAATACTGACACACTCCCGGGAACCCCTGTAAATACTGACACACTCCCGGTGACCCCCTGGTAAATACCGACCCACTCCCGGGGACCCCCTGTAAAATACTGACACACTCCCAGGGACCCCCTGTAAATATTGACGCACTCCCGGGGACCCCCTGTAAATACTGACACACTCCCGGGGACCCCCTGTAAATACTGACGCATTCTCCGGGATCCACTGTAAATAGTGACACACTCCCGGGGAACCCCTGTAAATACTGACACACTCCCGGTGACCCCCTGTAAATACTGACACACTCCGGGGACCCCCTGTAAATACTGACGCATTCTCCGGGATCCACTGTAAATACTGACACATTCCCGGGGACCCCTGTAAATACTGACACACTCCTGGGGAACCCCTGTAAATACTGACACACTCCCGGTGACCCCCTGTAAATACTGACACACTCCGGGGACCCCCTGTAAATACTGACGCATTCTCCGGGATCCACTGTAAATAGTGACACACTCCCGGGGACCCCTGTAAATACTGACACACTCCCGGTGACCCCCTGTAAATTACTGACACACTCCCGGGGACCCCCTGTAAATACTGACGCATCTCCGGGATCCACTGTAAATACTGACACATTCCGGGGACCCCCTGTAAATACTGACACACTCCCGGGGACCCCCTATAACCACTGAACGCATATCTCCGGGATCCACTGTAAATAGTGACCACACTCCCGGCGACCCCCTGTAAATACTGACACACTCCCAGGACCCCCTGTAAATACTGACACACTCCCGGGGACCCCTGTAAATACTGACACTCTCCCAGGGACCCCCTGGTAAATACTGATATACTCCCGGAGACCCCCTGTACTGCAAAAACTTGCACCAAGTCCCGTTCACCCATCACCCCTGTGCTCGCTGACCTACATTGCCTCCTGGTTAAGCAATGCCTCAATTTTAAAATGATTATCCTTGCTTTCAAATCCCTCCGTGACCGCACCCATCCCTCTCTGTAACTTCCTCCAGCCCCTACAACCCTCTGAGATCTATTTGGCTGTGGTGGTGCTCATCTGTAGGGTGCTGGTTAGGCAGGTGTCCGAGCGAGCAGTCCTGGTGATCTTCAGTGCGGTGAAATGGCACTTCCCCGCATAAGGAGCATTCAGAGTCAGTCTGTCCTTCTACTCTTAGGTGTCCAGTCCAGTGTTGAGTTCAGTGTCCCAACTAAATATCTCTTGTGTCTCGCTCCCTCTTTCACCTCTTTCCTCTTGGTCTGCCTCTCTCTCTCTCTCTCTCTCTGCCCCTCCCTCTCTCTCTGCCCCTCTCTCTCTCTCTCTCTCTCTGCCCCTCTCTCCCTCTCTCTGCCCCTCTCTCTCTCTCTCTCTGCCCCTCGCTCTCTCTCTCTCTCTCTGCCCCTCTCTCTCTCTCTCTCTCTCTGTCTCTGTCTCTGTCTCTCTCTCTCTCTCTCTCTCTCTCTCTGTCTCTCTCTGTCTCTCTCTCTCTCTCTCTGCCCCTCTCTCTCTCTCTCTCTGTCCCTCTCTCTCTCTCTCTCTCTCTCTCTCTGCCCCTCTCTCTCTCTCTGCCCCTCTCTCTCTCTCTGCCCCTCTCTCTCTCTCTGCCCCTCTCTCTCTCTCTGCCCCTCTCTCTCTCTGCCCTCTCTCTCTCTCTGCCCCTCTCTCTCTCTCTGCCCCTCTCTCTCTCTCTGCCCCTCTCTCTCTCTCTGCCCCTCTCTCTCTCTCTGCCCCCTCTCTCTCTCTGCCCCTCTCTCTCTCTGCCCCTCTCTCTCTCTGCCCCTCTCTCTCTCTCTGCCCCCTCTCTCTCTCTCTGCCCCTCTCTCTCTCTCTGCCCCTCGCTCTCTCTGCCCCTCGCTCTCTCTGCCCCTCTCTCTCTCTCTGCCCCCTCTCTCTCTCTCTCTCTCTCTCTCTCTGTCTCTCTGTCTGTCTCTCTTTCCCCCCCACCCACAGCCCGTGGAGTTCAGCGGTGCTATTGAAGAGGAGTTCACAGTCGCTCGACTCTACATCAGCAAGATGAAGTCGGAGGTGAAGACCCTCATAAAGCGATGCCGGCAGCTGGAGAACAACCAGACCGAGTGCAACAAGAAGATGGAGGAGAACTGTCGGGAGCTGTCCTCCTGCCAGCTGCTCATCTCGCAGGTATGGGGGAGGGGTGGTGAGGGAGAGAGCGGGTTGGCAAGGCTGGGAGTGTTTGATGGGACAGTGTAGAGGGAGCTTTACTCTGTATCTAACCCGTGCTGTACCTGCCCTGGGAGTGTTTGATGGGACAGTGTAGAGGGAGCTTTACTCTGTATCTAACCCCGTGCTGTACCTGGCCTGGGAGTGTTTGATGGGACAGTGTAGAGGGAGCTTTACTCTGTATCTAACCCGTGCTGTACCTGCCCTGGGAGTGTGTGATGGGACAGTGTAGAGGGAGTTTTACTCTGTATCTAACCCATGCTGTACCTGCCCTGGGAGTGTTTGATGGGACAGTGTAGAGGGAGCTTTACTCTGTATCTAACCCGTGCTGTACCTGCCCTGGGAGTGTGTGATGGGACAGTGTAGAGGGAGTTTTACTCTGTATCTAACCCGTGCTGTACCTGCCCTGGGAGTGTTTGATGGGACAGTGTAGAGGGAGCTTTACTCTGTATCTAACCCCATGCTGTACCTGCCCTGGGAGTGTGTGATGGGGACAGTGTAGAGGGAGCTTTACTCTGTATCTAACCCGTGCTGTACCTACCCTGGGAGTGTTTGATGGGACAGTATAGAGGGAGCTTTACTCTGTATCTAACCCCGTGCTGTACCTGCCCTGGGAGTGTTTGATGGGACAGTGTAGAGGGAGCTTTACTCTGTATCTAACCCCGTGCTGTACCTGCCCTGGGAGTGTTTGACGGGACGGTGTAGAGGGAGCTTTACTCTGTATCTAACCCGTGCTGTACCTGCCCTGGGAGTGTTTGATGGGACAGTGTAGAGGGAGTTTTACTCTGTATCTAACCCCGTGCTGTACCTGCCCTGGGAGTGTTTGAACGCGCACCGTGGCTGCAGTGTGCACCATCTACAAGATGCACTGCAGCGACTCGCCAAGGCTTCTTCGACAGCACCTCCCAAACTCGCGACCTCCGCCACCTAGAAGGACAAGGGCAGCAGGCGCATGGGAACACCACCACCTCCAAGTTCCCCTCCAAGTCTCACACACACCATCCCGACTTAACCATATAATCGGCCGTTCCTTCATCGTGGCTGGGTCAAAATCCTGGAACTCCCTCCCTAACAGCGCTGTGGGAGTACCTTCACCACACGGACTGCAGCGGTTCAAGAAGGCGGCTCACCACCACCTTCTCAAGGGGCAACTAGGGATGGGCAATAAATGCTGGCCTTGCCAGCGACGCCCACATCCCGTGAATGAACGAATTAAAAAGAAAACCCCTCCGTATGGTGTGTTCACCATTTGGAAAGGACTCTGATCTATCCTGGTAGGTCCAAAGTGGATGGCTTCACACTTACAAAGATGGGGAGCGATTTAAGACCGCCTGGCTTTTCAAGCGTGCTCTTCTCACTGTTGGCGAACCAGCGCCGTTGCAATGAATGCGTGAATCAAGTGCAGCAGGCGGTTAAGAAGGCAAATGGTATGTTGGCCTTCATAGCGAGAGGATTCGAGTACAGGAGCAAGGATGTCTTGCTGCAGTTGTACAGGGCCTTGGTGAGACCACACCTTGAGTATTGTGTGCAGTTTTGGTCACCTTATCTGAGGAAGGATGTTCTTGCCATGGAGGGAGTGCAGCAAAGATTCACCAGACTGATAGCTGGGATGGCAGGAATGATGTATGAAGAGAGATTGGGTCGATTGGGCTTATACTCGCTGGAGTTTAGAAGAATGAGAGGAGATCTCATTGAAACTTATAAAATTCTAACAGGACTAGACAGACTAGATGCAGAAAGGCTGTTCCCGATGGCGGGGGAGTCCAGAACCAGGGGTCACAGTCTAAGGATAAGGGGTAAGCCATTTAGGACAGAGATGAGGAATTTCTTCACCCAGAGAGTGGTGAACCTGTGGAATTCTCTACCACAGAAGGCAGTAGAGGCCAATTCATTAAATATATTCAAGAAGGAGTTAGATATATTTCTTAAGGCTAAAGGGATCAAGGGATATGGGGAGAAGGCAGGGACAGGGTACTGAATTTGGGTGATCAGCCATGATCTCATTGAATGGCGGAGCAGGCTCGAGGGGCCGAATGGCCGACTCCTGCTCCTATCTTCTATGTTTCTAATAAGTAATTAAATGCATTTTGTTGTTGCAGCACGAGGCCAAGATCAGATCCCTGACAGAGTACATGCACAACATGGAGCTGAAGAAACGACAGCTGGAGGAAGCTTACGATACACTTAACGAGGAGATGGCCAAACTGCAGGCGCAAGGTACCGCGCGTCCGATACCAAGGCTCCCTCCGGGAGGGGGAGGGGGAGGGGGAGATGCACCGGGATCTGCAGCCTAGGGGCAGTACTGAGGGAGCGCCGCACTGTCGGAGGGGCAGTACTGAGGGAGCGCCGCACTGTCGGAGGGGCAGTACTGAGGGAGCGCCGCACTGTCGGAGGGGCAGTACTGAGGGAGTGCCGCACTGTCGGAGGGGCAGTACTGAGGGAGCGCCGCACTGTCGGAGGGGCAGTACTGAGGGAGCGACGCAGTGTCGGAGGGGCAGTACTGAGGGAGCGACGCACTGTCGGAGGGGCAGTACTGAGGGAGCGCCGCACTGTCGGAGGGACAGTACTGAGGGAGCGACGCACTGTCGGAGGGGCAGTACTGAGGGAGCGCCGCACTGTCGGAGGGGCAGTACTGAGGGAGCGACGCACTGTCGGAGGGGCAGTACTGAGGGAGCGCCGCACTGTCGGAGGGGCGGTACTGAGGGAGTGCCGCACTGTCGGAGGGGCAGTACTGAGGGAGCGCTGCACTGTCGGAGGGGCAGTACTGAGGGAGCGACGCACTGTCGGAGGGGCAGTACTGAGGGAGTGCCGCACTGTCGGGGGGCAGTACTGAGGGAGCGCCGCACTGTCGGAGGGGCGGTAGTGAGGGAGCGCCGTACTGTCGGAGGGATGGTACTGAGGGAGTGCATTGTCAGAGGTGCTATCTTTTGGATGAGATGCTAAACCGACGACCTGTCTACCCTCACAGGTGGATGATTAAGATCCCACTTCAATTATTGGAATAAGAGCAGAGGCTCGAGGGGGCTGAATGGCCTCCTCCTGTTCCTAATGTAACAGGCTCGAGGGGGCTGAATGGCCTCCTCCTGTTCCTAATGTAACAGGCTCGAGGGGGGCTGAACGGCCTCCTCCTGTTCCTAATGTAACAGGCTCGAGGGGCTGAATGGCCTCCTCCTGTTCCTAATGTGCTCGAGGGGGCTGAATGGCCTCCTCCTGTTCCTGATGTAACAGGCTCGAGGGGGGCTGAATGGCCTCCTCCTATTCCTAATGTAACAGGCTCGAGGGGCTGAATGGCCTCCTCCTGTTCCTAATGTAACAGGCTCGAGGGGCTGAATGGCCGCCTCCTGTTCCTGTGTAACAGGCTCGAGTCGGCTGAATGGCCTCCTCCTGTTCCTAATGTAACAGGCTCGAGGGGGCCTGAATGGCCTCCTCCTGCTCCTATTTCCAATTGAACACGTGAGGTGGTGTGACAGAGGGGAGTAGCGACGCTGAAATAGTTTCCAACGTACCTCACCCAGCTTCTCCTACTTGCTCTCTGCAGAGACGGTGAATGAAGTAGCCGTGAAGGAGAAGGAACAGGCAAATGAGCCACATGAAAGCGATGAAGTGAAGGTAAGAACATAAGCAATAGCAGCAGGAGTCGGCCATTCGGCCCCTCGAGCCTGCTCCGCCATTCAATATGATCATGGCTGATCCTCTATCTCAATACCATATTCCCGCTCTCTCCCCATACCCCTTGATGCCTTTTGTGTCTAGAAATCTATCTATCTCCTTCTTAAATATATTCAGTGACTTGGCCTCCACAGCCTTCTGTGGTAGAGAATTCCACAGGTTCACCACCCTCTGAGTGAAGACATTTCTCCTCATCTCAGTCCTAAATGTCCTACCCCGTATCCTGAGACTGTGACCCCTCGTTCTAGACCCCCCCAGCCAGGGGAAACATCCTCCCTGCATCCAGTCTGTCTCGCCCTGTCAGAAATGGCCGACCCCTTATCCTGAGACTGTGACCCCCTGGTTCTAGACTGTCTGGTCTGGGGGAAACAGCCTCTCAGCATCTACTCTGTCGAGCGTTTAAGAATTTTCTACCTTGTGCCCTCTCACGTTCCCTCTAAGCTGCGCGCAGGCCAGTCACGAGCTTGTTTTTATGTTGGAAATAACCTGCATGCGCAGAAATAGAAAGGGACCATGTGTTGAAACAAACAGCCCGCGCAGAACAAAGTGCAGTTTACAGGGAACATTGCTACCCCCTCCTATATACCACACACACACACCCATAGTGACACTGATGGGCAGTGTTAAGTCCGTGAATGATTGAGACACGGACCAGCAGGAGTGAAAACAAACAAGTCTTTACTGGTGGAAGTCAATAGCGAAACTAACAAACAGAGGCTCTCTAGCGCCTTTTATACAGGGGTGGTCACTGCCGGTACTGCAGTCTGAGACCAGTTATTCTCTTAAAGGTACATACACAACAGGCAGCACCCTCCGATATGTTCGCGTTAATACTGATCATACATAGTGTCAGCTGTGGCGCAGTGGGTAGCACTCTCTCTCTCTCGCCTTTGAGTCAGAAGGTTGTGGGTTCAAGTCCCACTCCAGAGACATGAGCTCAAAAATCTAGGCTGACACTCCAGTGCAGTACTGAGGGAGCGCTGCACTGTCGGAGGGGCAGTACTGAGGGAGCGCTGCACTGTCGGAGGGGCAGTACTGAGGGAGCGCTGCACTGTCGGAGGGGCAGTACTGAGGGAGCGCCGCACTGTTGGAGCAGCGGTACTGAGGGAGCGCCGCACTGTCGGAGGGGCGATACTGAGGGAGCGCCGCACTGTCGGAGGGGCGATACTGAGGGAACGCCGCACTGTCGGAGGGGCGATACTGAGGGAGCGTCGCACTGTCGGAGGGGCGGTACTGAGGGAGCGCCGCACTGTCGGAGGGGCGGTACTGAGGGAGCGCCGCACTGTCGGAGGGGCGGTACTGAGGGAGCGCCGCACTGTCGGAGGGGCAGTACTGAGGGAGCGCCGCACTGTGGGAGAGGCTCACTGTTGGAGGGGCAGTACTGAGGGAGCGCCGCACTGTCGGAGGGGCGGTACTGAGGGAGCGCCGCACTGTCGGAGGGGCGGTACTGAGGGAGCGCCGCACTGTCGGAGGGGCAGTACTGAGGGAGCGCTGCACTGTCGGAGGGGCAGTACTGAGGGAGCACTGCACTGTTGGAGGGGCAGTACTGAGGGAGCGCCGCACTGTCGGAGGGGCGGTGCTGAGGGAGTATGGCACTGTCGGAGGTGCCGTCTCTTGGATGAGACGATAAACCGAGGCCCCGTCTGCCCTATCAAGTGGATGTAAATGATCCCATGGCACTCCTTTTGAAGAAGAGCTGGGGAGTTCTCCCCGGTGTCCTGGGGCCAATATTTATCCCTCAATCAACATCACTTTTTTCTTAAAAAAAGCAGATTATCTGGTCATTATCACATTGCTGTTTGTGTGAACTTGCTTTGCGCAAATTCCCTGCCGCAGTGACTACACTTCAAAAGTACTTCATTGGCTGTAAAGCGCTTTTGCATGTCCGGTGGTCGTGAAAGGTGCTATATAAATGCAAGTCTATCTTTCTTTTTGATAAGTCTTGTGTTCTTGCAGAAAGCTCTGGAGCAGCAGATGGAGAGCCATCGCGATAACCACCAGAAGCAACTGGCCCGTCTGCGGGACGAGATTGAAGAAAAGCAGAAGACGATTGATGAGTTGAAGGAGTAAGTGGCTGTCTCTCTCTCGCTTTGTGTGTCTCTCTCTCTGTCTCTCTCTCTGTCTCTCTCTCTGTCTCTCTCTGTCTCTCTCTCTCTCTCTATTTCTCTCTCTCTCTGTCTCTCTCTCTCTCTCTCTCTCTATTTTTAACTTTATCGATCATGCTCCCTTGCATCTCGGTGCAATCCTAGGTCACGTAACGTGACATCGAGGGGCTTGCGCAGCAACGTAGCATTTAAACTGTGGGTCGATGGTGAGTCACTGAGTCAGCCTCGACACAGTGATCACACTCTCTCCTCTGAATCAGAAGGTGATGCACTATCAACAACACCAAAGACTACGAGTTGAACTTATACGAAGTAGGCTTTTATTGACTAAGAACTGGAGCATGCCTCTGCTAGTGGATCCATCCTCAGAGCTCCCGGGGGAAGGGTGGTGAGTCACCTTTATACCCGGGCTTAGGGGTGGAGCCAGGGGCGGAGACATGCCCGGACCGGTACAGAGTTAACAGTGGTTTACCACACAGACATGTACAGAGTTAGCAGTGGTTTACCACATTCAACCCTCGTTTAAAAAAGAGTCCGGCGGGGTGAAGTGTTTCAAAAGTTTGTATACGAAAGTCTCTCCGGGGGTCTTGTCTGCCGTAATGATCTTCGTGGTGCCGGTTGCGGCGGTTCTTTGCCCGCGGCCGCTTCTCGCGTGGGACGGAGCACTGGCGTGTCGTCCTCTCGGGGTAGGGATGGCACAGGCATCTTGTCAGTTCGTGGTAGACACCCCGGTGGTGCGTCGTGGGTAGTGGTGGAGGTAGTGGATGGTGATCGATGGTGTTTCGGGTGGTACCTGAGGGTGCGAGGTCTCGAATTGAGACTGTGTCCTCCCGCCCGTCAGGATACGCCACGTAGGCGTACTGTGGGTTGGCGTGGAGGAGGTGAACCTTTTCGACCAGGGGGTCCGTCTTATGGCTCCTCACGTGTTTCCTGAGCAGGACGGGTCCCGGAGACGTCAGCCATGGCGGTAGTGATGTCCCCGAGGTGGATTTCCTGGGGAAGACGAACATCTTCTCGTGAGGGGTGGCGTTTGTGGCAGTACAGAGCAGTGATCGTATGGAGTGGAGCGCATCGGGGAGGACATCTTGCCAGCGGGAGATTGGGAGGCCCTTGGATTTTAGGGCGAGCATGGCGGTCTTCCACACCGTTGCGTTCTCCCTCTCTACCTGTCCGTTACCCCGGGGGTTGTAGCTGGTAGTCCTGCTCGTGGCTATGCCCTTCTCGAGCAGGTACTGGCGCAGCTCGTCGCTCATGAACAACGAGCCCCTGTCGCTGTGGATGTAATTGGGGAAGCCAAATATGGCGAACAGGTCGTTGAGGCACCTGATGACTGTGGCGCTGGTCATGTCCGGGCAGGGGATGGCGAAGGGGAAACGGGAGTACTCGTCAATAATATTGAGGAAGTACGTGTTGCGGTCAGAGGAGGGAAGGGGCCCCTTGAAATCGACGCTGAGACGTTCGAAGGGGCGGGTGGCTTTAATCAGGTGTGCCCTGTCTGGCCTATAAAAGTGCGGTTTGCATTCGGCGCAGACCTGGCAGTTCCTGGTCATGGTCCTCACCTCCTCGATGGAGTAAGGCAGGTTGCGAGCTTCAATAAAATGGAAGAACCTGGTGAACCCCGGGTGGCAGAGATCATTGTGGAGGGTCCGTAGCCTATCGACTTGTGCGTTGGCACATGTCCCACGGGGTAGGGCGTCTGGGGGCTCATTAAGTTTCCCGGGCCGGTATAAGATATCGTAGTTGTAGGTGGATAACTCGATCCTCCACCGCAATATCTTATCATTTTTGATTTTCCCCCTTTGTCTGTTGTTAAACATAAATGCTACTGACCGTTGGTCAGTGAGCAGGGTGAAACGTTTACCGGCCAAGTAATGCCTCCAGTGCCGTACAGCCTCCACTATCGCCTGGGCCTCCTTCTCGACTGAGGAGTGTCGAATTTCGGGGCCCTGGAGGGTCCGTGAAAAGAAGGCCACGGGTCTCCCCGCCTGGTTAAGGGTTGCGGCTAGGGCGAAGTCGGATGCACCGCTCTCCACTTGGAAAGGGATGGACTCATCCACTGCGTGCATTGTGGCCTTCGCAATGTCCTCTTTTATGAGGGTGAAGGCCGCATGGGCCTCTGCCATCAGGGGGAAGGAGGTTGACTTGATGAGGGGCTGGGCTTTGTCCGCATAGTTGGGCACCCACTGGGCGTATTAAGAGAAGAACCCTAGGCATCTCTTCAGGGCTTTTAGGCAGTGGGGGAGGGGTAGTTCCAGGAGGGGGCGCATTCGGTCGGGGTCGGGGCCGATGACTCCGTTTTCCACCACACAGCCAAGAATAGCGAGGCGCGTGGTGCGGAACATACATTTCTCTCTGTTGTATGTCAGATTCAGCCGTTGGGCCGTACAGAGGAATTTTTCTAGGTTGGCGTCGTGGTCATGCCGGTCATGGCCACAGATGGTGACGTTGTCTAGATAGGGGAAGGTGGCCTGCAGCGCGTTCTGGTCAACCATCCGGTCCATCTCCCTTTGGAAGACCGAGACCCCGTTGGTGACGCCGAAGGGGACTCGGAGGAAGTGGTAGAGGCGACCGTCGGCCTCGAAGACCGTGTACTGGCAGTCCTCAGGCCTGATGGGGAGCTGGTGGTATGCCGACTTCAGATCAATCATCGAGAATACCCGGTCAGATATGCGGGGAAGTGGGTATGCGTCTAATTGCGTGTATCGATTGATCGTCTGGCTGTAATCAATAACCAGGCGCTGTTTTTTGCCGGTCTTCACTACCACCACTTGGGCTCGCCATGGGCTGGTGCTGCCCTCGATAATCCCTTCCCTCAGGAGTCTTTCTACTTCTGATTTAATAAAGCTCCTATCCCCGGCACTGTACCGCCTGCTTTTAGTAGCAATTGGCTTGCAGTCTTTGGCGAGGTTAGCGAACAACGGGGGGGGCTTGACCTTCAGGGTGGACAGGCTGCATACTTTGCGCGGCGCTGTGTTTAAATTCTGCCGGCTGCAGACTGTAAGTGGGGGCAGGGGCCCGCCATATGCCATCGTGACGCTCTCCAGATGGCACTGGAAGTCTAATCCTAGCAGTACGGGAGCGCAGAGCTGTGGCAGGACAAGGAATTTAAAATCTCTGTACTCCACGCCGTTCACTGTCAGAGTCGCTACACAGTAGCTGCCGACGTCCGCCGTGTGGGACTTTGAGGCCATAAAGACCTGGTGGCGTGTGGGCATAACCGATAGGGAGTAGCGTCGCACCGTGTCGGGGTGGATGAAGCTCTCCGTGCTTCCGCAGTCGAAAAGGCAATTTGTGGCATGGCCATTTACCTTTACGTTCATCATGGACCTGGCTAGTTGATGGGGCCTAGATTGGTCCAGGGTGATGGAGGCCATCGTCGAGGTCGGTGGGTCGCTGTAGTATTCGCCCGCGCTGGGGGCCTGGTCCCGAAATGGTGTCCAAGATGGCGGCTCCCCGCGGCTGGTGGTGCCCAAAATGGCGGCCCGCACGGCTCACACGTGGTTGGTGGGGTCCAAAATGGCGGCCTGCACGGTTCACACGCGGCGCTGCTGGAATTGGGGGTCGATTTCGCCCTGCACACTCTCGCGTAGTGGCCTTTCTTGTCGCATTTGGAGCAGGTCGCGTCCTTTGCTGGGCATTGCTGTCTGGGGTGCTTGGCCTGGCCGCAGAAGTAGCATTTCTGGCCTCTGGTCATTGCAGCTGTAGTTGGGCTGCTGGCGGCTTGTGGCCTTACCGGGTCCCAAGATGGCTGCTCCCGTGACATCCACGTGGCCATCCGGTCAGGGGGGTAGGCGTCCATGTTCTGGAGGGCCACGTCTAACGAGTTAGCGAGGGCCACCGTCTTCTGCAGGTCGAGCCCCCTCTGTTCCAGCAGCCTCTGCCGAGTATAGTTGGACCTGATGCCGGCTACGTAGGCGTCTCGGATCAGGTCTTCCGTGCATTCCTTGGCCGTCACCGCTTTGCAATTACAGGCCCCGCCGAGGACTCTCAGTGCCAGTAAATATTCGGCGCCCGATTCCCCGGGGCGCTGTTTTCGGGTAGCCAGGAGGTGTCTGGCGTAGACCTCGTTAACAGGCCTCACGTATTGTTCCTTTAGCGTCGCGATGGCGGCCGCGTAAGTTGTGGCGCCTCGGATGATCGAGTAGACTCGGTGGCTCACCCGTGAGTTCAAGACAAGCCGTTTCGCGTCATCTGTAGTGACGGTAGTGCTGGAGGCCTCCAGGAAGGCTTCGAAACAGCTCAGCCAGTGTTCAAAGTTATTGGCTGCATCTGCTGCTTGAGGATCCAGGTCTAAACGTTCCGGCTTCAAGATTTGCTCCATGTCGAAAATTTAGTCAATAAAATTGATGCACTATCAACAACACCAAAGACTACGAGTTGAACTTATACGAAGTAGGCTTTTATTGACTAAGAACTGGAGCATGCCTCTGCTAGTGGATCCATCCTAAGAGCTCCCGGGGGAAGGGTGGTGAGTCACCTTTATACCCGGGCTTAGGGGTGGAGCCAGGGGCGGAGACATGCCCGGACCTGTACAGAGTTAACAGTGGTTTACCACACAGACATGTACAGAGTTAGCAGTGGTTTACCACAGAAGGTCATGGGTTCGAGCCCCACTCCAGAAACACGAGTCCCACAATCCAGGCCGATACTCCCCAATGCCAGTACTGAGGGAGCGCCCCACTGTCGGAGGGGCGGTACTGAGGGAGCACCGCACTGTCGGAGGGGCGGTACTGAGGGAGCACCGCACTGTTGGAGGGGCAGTACTGAGGGAGCGCCGCACTGTCGGAGGGGCAGTACTGACGGAGCGCCACACTGTCGGAGGGGCAGTACTGAGGGAGCGCCGCACTGTCGGAGGGGCAGTACTGAGGGAGCGCCGCACTGTCGGAGGGGCAGTACTGAGGGAGCGCCGCACTGTCGGAGGGGCAGTACTGAGGGAGCGCCGCACTGTCGGAGGGGCAGTACTGAGAGAGCGCCGCACTGTCGGAGGGGCAGTACTGAGGGAGCGCCGCACTGTTGGAGGGGCAGTACTGAGGAGGCGCCGCACTGTCGGAGGGGCAGTACTGAGGGAGCGCCGCACTGTCGGAGGGGCAGTACTGAGGGAGTGCAGTACTGAGGGAGCGCCGCACTGTCGTGCTGGGCGGGCTCAACAAGGTCAATCAAGTTAAAATCGCGTGGATTGACCACATCTAGATGGAGGCAGAACAACCGCAAAAGTTGTAGTCCCGCCTCCATCACGTCCCCTGAATGAAAATCCAGCCTTCCCGGATGCTTCTCCTCCACTTTGTGCGGTCTTGGGGCCAGGGATTCCCAGGTGTCGGTGGGGGATGTTGCACTTTTTCCAAGGAGACTTTGAGGGTGTCCTTTGAAGCGTTTCCACTGCCCACCTGGGGCTCTCTTGCCGTGCTGGAGCTCCGAGTAGAGCGCTTGTTTTGGGAGTCTCGTATCGGGCATGTGGACGATGTGACCCATCCATAGTTTCTCTCTATCGAACCTATCGAATCCTTTAATCATCTTAAACACCTCGATTAGATCAACCCTTAATCTTCTATACTCGAGGGAACACTAGCCAAGTCTGTGCAACCTGCCCTCATAATTTAACCCCTTTTAGCCCCCGTGATGGGTAGGCGGGGTACTCGAGTCTATCTGAATGAAGAATCTAGGATGGAACTAATGGCCTTTCTTATCACTCACTAACCTTGAGTTTTAGGACTCTTTCAACATAGATAAGTGTGAGATACTACATTTTGGTAAGAAAATTAAGGAGGTCCCATATTACTTGGAAAATAAGAGTATGAGTGGGGCAGAGGAGCACAAATACACAAATCACTACAAGTTGCGACGCAGGTTAGCAAGGCCATACATAGAAACATAGAAGATAGGAGCAGGAGTCGGCCATTCGGCCCCTCGAGCCTGCTCCGCCATTCAATGCGATCATGGCTGATCATCCAAATTCAGTACCCTGTCCCTGCCTTCTCCCCATTTCCCTTGATCCCTTTAGCCTTAAGAAATATATCCAACTCCTTCGTGAATATATTTAATGAATTGGCCTCTACTGCCTTCTGTGGTAGAGAATTCCACAGGTTCACCACTCTCTGGGTGAAGAAATTCCTCCTCATCTCTGTCCTAAATGGCTTACCCCTTATCCTTAGACTGTGACCCCTGGTTCTGGACTCCCCGGCCATCGGGAACATCCTTCCTGCATCTAGTCTGTCTAGTCCTGTTAGAATTTTATAAGTTTCAATGAGATCCCCTCTCATTCTTCTAAACTCCAGCGAGTATAAGCCCAATCGACCCAATCTCTCCTCAAAAAGCAAACCAAGCACTAGGGTTTATTTCTAGAGGGATAGAATTGAAAAGTAGAAGTTATGTTAGACTGTACCGAACCTTAGTTAGACCACACTTGGGGCACTGTGTACAGTTCTGGTCTCCATATACCTTGGTTAGACCACACTTGGAGCACTGCGCACAGTTCTGGTCTCCGTATACCTTGGTTAGACCACACTTGGAGCACCGTGCACAGTTCTGGTCTCCATATACCTTGGTTAGACCACACTTGGAGCACTGTGCACAGTTCTGGTCTCCATATACCTTGGTTAGACCACACTTGGAGCACTGTGCACAGTTCTGGTCTCTGTATACCTTGGTTAGACCACACTCGGAGCACTGTGCACAGTTCTGGTCTCCATATACCTTGGTTAGACCACACTTGGAGCACCGTGCACAGTTCTGGTCTCCGTATACCTTGGTTAGACCACACTTGGAGCACCGTGCACAGTTCTGGTCTCCGTATACCTTGGTTAGACCACACTTGGAGCACCGTGCACAGTTCTGGTCTCCGTATACCTTGGTTAGACCACACTTGGAGCACTGTGCACAGTTCTGGTCTCCGTATACCTTGGTTGGAGCACCGTGCACAGTTCTGATTGCCATATTATAAAAAGGATATAGAGGTACTGGGGATTGTACAAAATTTTTTTACAAGGATGATATTAGAACTGCGAGGTTATACCTATCAGGAAAGACTGAACAGGCTGGGGCTCTTTTCTCTAGAAAAGAGAAGGCTGAGGGGTGACCTGATAGAGGTCTTTAAAATTACAAAGGGGGTTCGATAGGGTAGACGTAGAGAAGATGTTTCCACTTGTGGGGGAGACCAGAACTAGGGGCCATCAATATAAGACAGTCACTAATAAATCCAATGGGGAATTCAGGAGAAACTTCTTTACCCAGAGAATGGTGAGAATGTGGAACTCGCTCCCACAGGAAGTGGTGGAGACGAATAGCACAGATTCATTTAAGGGGGAAGCTGGATAAACACATGAGGGAGAAAGGAATAGAAGGATATGGTGATAGGGTGAGATGGAGTAGGGGTGGGAGGAGGCTCGTGTGGAGCATAAACACCGGCACGGACCAGTTGGGCCGAATGGCCTGTTTCTGTGCTGTGAGCAGTTAGGAAAGTAAATGGTATGTTGGCCTTCATTGCAAGAGGATTCGAGTACAGGAGCAAGGATGTCTTACTACAGTTATACAGGGCCTTAGTGAGACCACACCTGGAGTACTGTGTGCAGTTTTGGTCTCCTTACCTAAGAAAGGATATACTTGCCATGGAGGGAGTGCAGCGAAGGTTCACCAGACTGATTCCTGGGATGGCAGGACTGTCCGCATGAGGAGAGATTGGGTCGACTAGGCCTGTATTCACTCGAGTTTAGAAGAATGAGAGGGGATCTCATTGAAACGTATAAAATTTTGACAGGGCTTAGACAGACTGGATGCAGGGGGGATGTTTCCTCTGGCTGCGGGGGGTCTAGAACGAGGGGTCACAGTCTCAGGATACGGGGGGAGGACATTTAGGACTGAGATGAGGAGAAATGTCTTCACTCAGAGGGTGGTGAACCTGTGGAATTCTCTACCACAGAAGGCTGTGGAGGCCAAGTCACTGAATATATTTAAGAAGGAGATGGATAGATTTCTGGACACAAGGCATCAAGGGGTATGGGGAGAGAGCGGGAATATGGTATTGAGATAGAGGATCAGCCATGATCATATTGAATGGCGGAGCAGGCTCGAAGGGCCGAATGGTCGACTCCTGCTCCTATTGTTCTATGTTTCTAAGTTTCTATGTAAATACTATCAAATCAAATCAACTTTTATTGTCATTGTTAGTGCACAAGTGCAGTACAACGAAATGTAGGCTTGCGGCTCCCGAGAGTGTACATTTAGATTAAGACATTTAAACATTCAACATTCATTTGGCTTGTAATACATTAACATTAACATAAACATAATAAAGTGCATTGGCAGATGTGCAGGCTTTAGAGTTTATTTGTGGAGTTCAGTAGGATGACAGCCCTGGGAAAGAAGCTGTTCCTAAATCTGGTCGTACGGGTGCGAATGCATCTGTAGCGTCTCCCAGATGGCAGGAGGTCGAACAGACTGTGGCTGGGGTGGGTAGGGTCTTTGATGATGGTCCGTGACCTCCGTAAACAGCGTTTCTGGTATATGTGCTCTATGGTCGGTAGCCGGGTGCCGGTAATGCGTTGGGCAGTTTTGACTACCCGCTGCAGGGCTTTCCGGTCATAGTAGCTACAGCTGCCATACCATACTGTGATACAGTTTGTCAGGATGCTCTCTATAGTGCAGCGGTAAAAGTTAGAGAGGATCAGGGGTGACAGGTTACATCCCTTCAGCCTCCTTAGGAAATATAGGCGCTGCTGGGCCTTCTTCACCAGAGAGGAGGTGTTGAGGGACCAGGAGAGGTCTTCCGTGATGTGGACTCCGAGGAACTTTGTCATTCTGTGTAATATTACTACTCAACCACAATCAGCTCGCCGTGTCCCAACTCTTGGGGTGGGAGTGCTGAGCCAGGGCTCCGTGACTGACTCCTGATTCTATTCCTCTTTGTCTCTATGTTTACACAGCCTGAACCAGAAGCTGAACCTGGAGCTGGAGAGGCTGCGCGCCGACTACGAGAAGTTGAAAAGCGAGCAGCGGGAAAAAAGCAAAAAGCTTCAGGAACTTACGTAAGTTCTGGCCACCCACCTGTCTTCCCCCACTGCTCCTGTATCCGATTGGTTAGGGTTCAGAGGTAGCGCTGACGGATTAGTAGGTGAGGGATCCCAGTGTGGAATGCGACCACACACCCAGAACGTCCCGCGTTCTCGACGCCTGCTCTCGACCGTGTCCGCCGTGTCTCAGTGGGTAGCACTCTTGCCTCTGAGTCAGAAGGTTGTGGGTTCAAGTCTCACGCCAGGAGATTTGAGCGGAAATATCTAGGCCAACACTCCAGTGCCGTGCTGATGGAGCGCAGTACTGAGGGAGTGCCACACTGTCGGAGGGGCAGTACTGAGGGAGCGCCGCACTGTCGGAGGGGCAGTACTGAGGGAGCGCTGCATTGACGGAGAGGCAGTACTGAGGGAGCGCCGTACTGAGGGAGCGCCGCACTGTCGGAGGGGCAGTACTGAGGGAGCGCCGCACTGTCGGAGGGGCAGTACTGAGGGAGCGCCGCACTGTCGGAGGGACGGTACTGAGGGAGCGCCGCACTGTCGGAGGGGCAGTACTGAGGGAGCGCCACACTGTCGGAGGGGCAGTACTGAGGGAGCGCCGCACTGTCGGAGGGGCAGTACTGAGGGAGCGCCACACTGTCGGAGGGGCAGTACTGAGGGAGCGCCACACTGTCGGAGGGGCAGTACTGAGGGAGCGCCGCACTGTCGGAGGGGCAGTACTGAGGGAGCGCTGCATTGACGGAGAGGCAGTACTGAGGGAGCGCCGTACTGAGGGAGCGCCGCACTGTCGGAGGGGCAGTACTGAGGGAGCGCTGCACTGTCGGAGGGGCAGTACTGAGGGAGCGCCGCACTGTCGGAGGGACGGTACTGAGGGAGCGCTGCACTGTCAGAGGGGCAGTACTGAGGGAGCGCCGTACTGAGGGAGTGCCGTACTGAGGGAGCGCCGCACTGTCGGAGGGGCAGTACTGAGGGAGTGCCACACTGTCGGAGGGGCAGTACTGAAGGAGCGCCGCACTGTCGGAGGGGCGGTACTGAGGGAGCGCCGCACTGTCGGAGGGGCAGTACTGAGGGAGCGCCGCACTGTCGGAGGGGCAGTACTGAGGGAGCGCCGCACTGTCGGAGGGGCAGTACTGAGGGAGCGCCGCACTGTCGGAGGGGCGGTACTGAGGGAGCGCCGCACTGTCGGAGGGGCAGTACTGAGGGAGCGCCGCACTGTCGGAGGGGCGGTACTGAGGGAGCGCCACACTGTCGGAGGGGCAGTACTGAGAGAGCGCCGCACTGTTGGAGGGGCGGTACTGAGGGAGCGCCGTCTTTTGGATGAGACATCAAACCGAGACCTCGTCTGCTCTCTCAGGTGGCTGTAAACTATCCCACAGCCACTATTTCGAAGAAGAGCAGGGGGGAGTTCTCCCCGGTGTCCTGGGGCCAATATTTATCCCTCAACCAACATCACTAAACCAGATGATCTGGTCATTTATCACATTGCTGTTTGTGGGAGCTTGCTGTGCGCAATTGTCTGCCACGTTTCCTACATTACAACAGTGACCACACTTCAAAAAAAGTACTTCATTGGCTGTGAAGCACTTTGGGACGTCCTGAGGTGGGGAAAGGGGCTGGAGAAATGCAAGTCTTTCTTTCAAGCTCTCCCAGCTGGCTCCCGGTCCGACAATGCCTCGATTTTAAAATTCTCATCTTTGTGTTCAAATCCCTCCATGGCCTTGCCCCTCCCTATCTCTGTAACCTCCTCCAGCCCCCTACAACCCTCCCTATCTCTGTAATCTCCTCCCGCCCCCTACAACCCTCCCTATCTCTGTAATCTCCTCCCGCCCCCTACAACCCTCCCTATCTCTGTAACCACCTCCAGCCCCTCCAACCCTCCCTATCTCTGTAACCTCCTCCAGCCCCTACAACCCTCCCTATCTCTGTAACCTCCTCCAGCCCCCTCCAACCCTCCCCATCTCTGTAACCTCCTCTAGCCCCCTACAACCCTCCCTATCTCTGTAACCTCCTCCAGCCCCCTACAACCCTCCCTAACTCTGTAACCTCCTCCAGCCCCCTACAACCCTCCCTAACTCTGTAACCTCCTCCAGCCCTCCCTATCTCTGTAACCTCCTCCAGCCCCTAGAACCCTCCCTATCTCTGTAACCTCCTCCAGCCCCCTACAACCCTCCCTATCTCTGTAACCTCCTCCAGCCCCTACAACCCTCCCTATCTCTGTAACCACCTCCATCCCCCTACAACCCTCCGAGATCTCTGTAACCTCCTCCATCCCCCTACAACCCTCCAAGATCTCTGCGCTCCTCCAATTCCGGCCTCTTGCCCATCCCCCCGATTTCCATCGCTCCACCATTGGCGGCCGTGCCTTCAGCCGCCTGGGCCCTGAGCTCTGGAATTCCCTCCCTAAACCTCTCCGCCTCTCTCTCTCTCCTCCTTTAAGACGCTCCTTAAAACCTCCCTCTTTGACCAAGCTTTTGGTCACCTGCCCTAATATCTCCTTATGTGGCTCGGTGTCAGATTCTGTCTGATTTACGCTCCTGTGAAGCACCTTGGGATGTTTTACTATGTTAAAGGCGCTATATAAATGGGAGTTGTGGTTGTTGTATCTTCGCACTCCTCCCTTGGAGAGTAGTGGGAGGATTCGCGCGATGATCAACAGTCTGACAGCGTGGCGTATTTGTTGTTTTCCTGTCTTGGAGCAGCTCCTTTGGAGAAGGGAAAGGTTGGCAGCAGGGTAACCCGTGTGACGGTGCTCCAGGGAGAGTCGGAAGCCTTCAGGAGGGGAGTTAATAAACTCGGGGGTGGGGGGGTTTTCAGGAGGCCACCTCTCACGACCCTTTTGATTTGTTCCCTGCAGATTTCTCCACGAGAAACACGAACAATCCAAACAGGATCTTAAAGGACTTGAAGAGACTGTCGTAAGTAGTCACGAAGCGGTGGTGTTGTGGGGGAGGGTGCAACTGTCGTGTCCACGGACCCACTAAAGAGGGACCCTGGGAGTGTAGAGGGAGCTTTACTCTGTATCTAACCCGTGCTGTACCTGCCCTGGGAGTGTTTGATGGGACAGTGTAGAGGGAGCTTTACTCTGTATCTAACCCCATGCTGTACCTGCCCTGGGAGTGTTTGATGGGACAGTGTAGAGGGAGCTTTACTCTGTATCTAACCCGTGCTGTACCTGCCCTGGGAGTGTTTGATGGGGACAGTGTAGAGTGAGCTTTACTCTGTATCTAACCCGTGCTGTACCTGCCCTGGGAGTGTTTGATGGGGACAGTGTAGAGGGAGCTTTACTCTGTATCTAACCCATGCTGTACCTGCCCTGGGAGTGTTTGATGGGGACAGTGTAGAGGGAGCTTTACTGTGTATCTAACCCCATGTTGTACCTGCCCTGGGAGTGTTTGATGGGACAGTGTAGAGGGAGCTTTACTCTGTATCTAACCCGTGCTGTACCTGCCCTGGGAGTGTTTGATGGGGACAGTGTAGAGTGAGCTTTACTCTGTATCTAACCCGTGCTGTACCTGCCCTGGGAGTGTTTGATGGGGACAGTGTAGAGGGAGCTTTACTCTGTATCTAACCCATGCTGTACCTGCCCTGGGAGTGTTTGATGGGACAGTGTAGAGGGAGCTTTACTCTGTATCTAAGCCGTGCTGTACCTGCCCTGGGAGTGTTTGATGGGACAGTGTAGAGGGAGCTTTACTCTGTATCTAACCCCGTACTGTACCTGCCCTGGGAGTGTTTGATGGGACAGTGTAGAGAGAGCTTTACTCTGTATCTAACCCGTGCTGTACCTGCCCTGGGAGTGTTTGATGGGACAGTGTAGAGGGAGCTTTACTCTGTATCTAACCCCGTGCTGTACCTGCCCTGGGAGTGTTTGATGGGACAGTGTAGAGGGAGCTTTACTCTGTATCTCACCCCGTGCTGTACCTGCCCTGGGAGTGTTTGATGGGACAGTGCAGAGGGAGCTTTACTCTGTATCTAACCCCGTGTTGTACCTGCCCTGGGAGTGTTTGATGGGACAGTGTAGAGGGAGCTTTACTCTGTATCTAACCCCGTGTTGTACCTGCCCTGGGAGTGTTTGATGGGACAGTGTAGAGGGACCTTTACTCTGTATCTAACCCCCTGCTGTACCTGCCCTGGGAGTGTTTGATGGGACAGTGTAGAGGGACCTTTACTCTGTATCTAACCCCGTGCTGTACCTGCCCTGGGAGTGTTTGATGGGACAGTGTAGAGGGAGCTTTACTCTGTATCTAACCCATGCTGTACCTGCCCTGGGAGTGTTTGATGGGACAGTGTAGAGGGAGCTTTACTCTGTATCTAACCCGTGCTGTACCTGCCCTGGGAGTGTTTGATGGGACAGTGTAGAGGGAGCTTTACTCTGTATCTAACCCCGTGTTGTACCTGCCCTGGGAGTGTTTGATGGGACAGTGTAGAGGGAGCTTTACTCTGTATCTAACCCGTGCTGTACCTGCCCTGGGAGTGTTTGATGGGACAGTGTAGAGGGAGCTTTACTCTGTATCTAACCCCGTGCTGTACCTGCCCTGGGAGTGTTTGATGGGACAGTGTAGAGGGAGCTTTACTCTGTATCTAACCCGTGCTGTACCTGCCCTGGGAGTGTTTGATGGGACAGTGCAGAGGGAGCTTTACTCTGTATCTAACCCCGTGCTGTACCTGCCCTGGGAGTGTTTGATGGGACAGTGTAGAGGGAGCTTTACTCTGTATCTTACCCCGTGTTGTACCTGCCCTGGGAGTGTTTGATGGGACAGTGTAGAGGGAGCTTTACTCTGTATCTAACCCCGTGTTGTACCTGCCCTGGGAGTGTTTGATGGGGACAGTGTAGAGGGAGCTTTACTCTGTATCTAACCCGTGCTGTACCTGCCCTGGGAGTGTTTGATGGGACAGTGTAGAGGGAGCTTCACTCTGTATCTAACCCCGTGCTGTACCTGCCCTGGGAGTGTTTGATGGGATAGTGTAGAGGGAGCTTTACTCTGTATCTAACCCCGTGTTGTACCTGCCCTGGGAGTGTTTGATGGGACAGTGTAGAGGGAGCTTTATTCTGTATCTAACCCGTGCTGTACCTGCCCTGGGAGTGTTTGATGGGACAGTGTAGAGGGAGCTTTATTCTGTATCTAACCCGTGCTGTACCTGCCCTGGGAGTGTTTGATGGGACAGTGTAGAGGGAGCTTTACTCTGTATCTAACCCGTGCTGTACCTGCCCTGGGAGTGTTTGATGGGACAGTGTAGAGGGAGCTTTACTCTGTATCTAACCCCGTGCTGTACCTGCCCTGGGAGTGTTTGATGGGACAGTGTAGAGGGAGCTTTACTCTGTATCTAACCCCGTGCTGTACCTGCCCTGGGAGTGTTTGATGGGACAGTGTAGAGGGAGCTTTACTGTGTATCTAACCCGTGCTGTACCTGCCCTGGGAGTGTTTGATGGGACAGTGTAGAGGGAGCTTTACTCTGTATCTAACCCTGTGCTGTACCTGCCCTGGGAGTGTTTGATGGGACAGTGTAGAGGGAGCTTTACTCTGTATCTAACCCCGTGTTGTACCTGCCCTGGGAGTGTTTGATGGGACAGTGTAGAGGGAGCTTTACTCTGTATCTAACCCGTGCTGTACCTGCCCTGGGAGTGTTTGATGGGACAGTGTAGAGGGAGCTTTACTCTGTATCTAACCCGTGCTGTACCTGCCCTGGGAGTGTTTGATGGGACAGTGTAGAGGGAGCTTTACTCTGTATCTAACCCGTGCTGTACCTGCCCTGGGAGTGTTTGATGGGACAGTGTAGAGGGAGCTTTATTCTGTATCTAACCCGTGCTGTACCTGCCCTGGGAGTGTTTGATGGGACAGTGTAGAGGGAGCTTTACTCTGTATCTAACCCCGTGCTGTACCTGCCCTGGGAGTGTTTGATGGGACAGTGTAGAGGGAGCTTTACTCTGTATCTAACCCGTGCTGTACCTGCCCTGGGAGTGTTTGATGGGACAGTGTAGAGGGAGCTTTATTCTGTATCTAACCCGTGCTGTACCTGCCCTGGGAGTGTTTGATGGGACAGTGTAGAGGGAGCTTTACTCTGTATCTAACCCGTGCTGTACCTGCCCTGGGAGTGTTTGATGGGACAGTGTAGAGGGAGCTTTACTCTGTATCTAACCCCGTGCTGTACCTGCCCTGGGAGTGTTTGATGGGACAGTGTAGAGGGAGCTTTACTCTGTATCTAACCCCGTGCTGTACCTGCCCTGGGAGTGTTTGATGGGACAGTGTAGAGGGAGCTTTACTCTGTATCTAACCCTGTGCTGTACCTGCCCTGGGAGTGTTTGATGGGACAGTGTAGAGGGAGCTTTACTCTGTATCTAACCCCGTGTTGTACCTGCCCTGGGAGTGTTTGATGGGACAGTGTAGAGGGAGCTTTACTCTGTATCTAACCCGTGCTGTACCTGCCCTGGGAGTGTTTGATGGGACAGTGTAGAGGGAGCTTTACTCTGTATCTAACCCCGTGCTGTACCTGCCCTGGGAGTGTTTGATGGGACAGTGTAGAGGGAGCTTTACTCTGCATCTAACCTGTGCTGTACCTGCCCTGGGAGTGTTTGATGGGACAGTGTAGAGGGAGCTTTACTCTGTATCTAACCTCATGCTGTACCTGCCCTGAGAGTGTTTGATGGGACAGTGTAGAGGGAGCTTTACTCTGTATCTAACCTCGTGCTGTACCTGCCTTGGGAGTGTTTGATGGGACAGTGTAGAGGGAGCTTTACTCTGTATCTAACCTCGTGCTGTACCTGACCGGAATGGTACCAGGGGATGAGGGACTTCAGTTACATGGAGAGACTGGAGAAGCTGGGGTTGTTCTCCTTAGAGCAGAGAAGGTTAAGGGGGAGATTGACCAGAATGGTACCAGGGGATGAGGGACTTCAGTGACGTGGAGGGACTGGAGAAGCTGGGGTTGTTCTCCTTGGTGCAGAGAAGGTTGAGAGGAGATTTGATGGAGGTGTTCAAAATGCTGAAGGATTTAGATCGAGAGAAACTGAAGGGTTGATAACCAGAGGGCAGAGATTTAATATGATTGGAATGCACAGATTCAATAGTCGCCTTCAAAAGGGAATTAGATTAATACGTGAAGGAGAAAGAATTGCAGGGATATTGGGAAAGATATGGGGTTCGCTTTTCGAAAGAGCCGGCGCAGACTCGATGGGCCGAATGGCCTCCTTCTGCGCTGTACTATTCTATGAAAAGATGGGTCTAGAAGAGGTGTAAATGGCAACAGCAGAATCATTGCTAGCGCCCGCTGTCTGAAAAAACAGGGGCAGAGGTCATGACCTGAAATTGTTGAACTCAGTGTTGAGTCCAGAAGGCTGCAAAGTGCCTCATCGAAAGATGAGGTGCTGTTCCTCGAGCTTACGTTGAGATTCGTTGGAACAGCGTAATCTGTGATGGCCTCGCTCGTCGAATAGCAGGCACAGTATCCCAGTTAACAGAGATCGGCCACTTGGGCCAGGGACTCGAGGCCCACCAAGGCCTCCATGGCCCCCTTTTGGGGGCCTTGAGGGGATCTCATCGAAACCTATAAAATTCTGTCAGGCCTGGACAGACTAGATGCAGGAAGGATGTTCCCGATGGCCGGGGAGTCCAGAACCAGGGGTCACAGTCTAAGGATAAGGGGTAAGCCATTTAGGACTGAAATGAGGAGGAACTTCTTCACCCAGAGAGTGGTGAACCTGTGGAATTCTCTGCCACAGAGGGCGGTGGAGGCCAATTCATTAAATATATTCAAGAAAGAGTTGGATATATTTCTTGAGGCTAAACGGATCAAGGGATATGGGGAGAAGGCAGGGACAGGGTACTGAGTTTGGATGATCAGCCATGATCTCATTGAATGGCGGAGCAGGCTCGAAGGGCCGAATGGCCGACTCCTGCTCCTATCTTCTATGTTTCTATGGAAACGGTGTGCTGGATGGGCAGAGGGACATTTGCTCAATCGGGCGAGACGTTAAGCCGAGGCCCCGTCTGCCCCCTCGGGTGGACGTAAAAGATCCCACGGCCAGCATTCCGGAGAAGAGCAGGGGGGGATTTCTCCCCGGTGACCGGGGGGCCAATATTTATCCCTCAATCAACATCACTAAAAAAAAAAAACCAGATGGTCTGGTCGTTATCACATCGCTGTTTGTGGGAGCTTGCTGTGCGCTAACAGGCTGCCGCGCTTCCTACATTACAACGGTGACTACACCTCAAAAAAAAAAAGTGCTTCATTGGCTGTGAAAGGGCTTTGGGATGTTCCGAGGTTGTAAAAGGCGCTGGAGAAATGTAAGTCTTCATTGTGCATGTTCCGGACACAAGAGCATCACCTCAGTTAGCTGAAGGGGTTCTAATGGACTCGTAGTTAGAGGTGTCCCCCGCTGCTCCAATTTACTCTCTTCGTCCCTGATATACCTATCAATTCATCCAATGAAAAGCGACGAGTTAAGATAGTAACTATAGGTTTTTATTGGCTAAATAACAGAGCCCACCCTCGTGGGTGATCGGGTCCAACAAGGAGGAATACCAGCCAGTCGACCACCTTTATACCTGGGCAAGCAGGCGGAGTCAGCTGTGGTCAGCCCAGGTATAACAGCGTGACAAGAGGTGACCTTGTGTCGTGATACACTATGGTTATCACTGTTTACACTGTTGTAACGATATAAACAGTGATAACCATAGTGTAACGATAGTGAACGATAAAAGTGGTTTACCACATTCACCCCTTGTTTAGATTTGAGTCCGGCGGGGTGAAGTGTACTACCAGTTCGGGTATGTCAGTCTGTCCGGAGGCCTCGTAAGTCTCTCTGATCAGCGCGGCGGCGGTGATGCAGTATCCGATGTTAATGCTGGTGTCTGCGTGGTCGGCGAAGGCTCGTGGGGTTCCGGCATGCCCTCTACCTGGGGTGGATTTGGGGGGGTGGTGGGGGGTAACGGTGGTGTCTCAGGGGTGCCCGAGGGTGCAAGGTCTCGTAAGGAGACTGTGTCCTCCCGCCCGTCTGGGTATGCCACATAGGCGTACTGGGGGTTGGCGTGCAGGAGGTCCACCCTCTCGACCAGGGGGTCCGTTTTATGGGCCCTCACGTGCTTTCGCAGCAAGACGGGCCCCGGAGAAGTCAGCCATGTTGGTAGCGAGGTTCCCGTAGTCGACTTCCTGGGGAAAACAAACATTCGTTCATGGGGGGTGGCGTTGATGGCAGTGCAAAGTAGTGACCGGGTGGAATGCAGCGCCGCCGGGAGGACTTCCTGCCAGCGAGAGGTTGGCAGGCCCTTAGACTTTAAGGCTAAGAGAACGGCCTTCCAGACAGTCGCGTTCTCTCTTTCCACCTGGCCATTCCCTCGGGGGTTGTAGCTGGTGGTCCTGCTTGCAGCAATGCCTCTCGCTAGTAGGAACTGGCGAAGTTCCTCGCTCATGAAGGATGAGCCCCGGTCGCTATGTATGTAGTTCGGGAACCCGAACAAGGCGAAGAGGTCGTTCAGGCACTTGATGACCGTGGTACTGGTCATGTCTGGGCAGGGGAAGGCAAAGGGGAAACGAGAGTACTCATCAATGATGTTGAGGAAGTACACATTACGGTCAGAGGACGGGAGGGGCTCAAGCGCTCGAAGGGGCGGGTGGCCTTGATCAGGCTTGCGCCGTCCGGCCTAAAGAAATGCGGTTTGCATTCGGCGCAGGTTTGGCAGTTCCTGGTCATGGTCCTGACCTCCTCGATGGAGTAGGGCAGGTTGCGGGCCTTAATGAAGTGGTAAAGTCTGGTGACCCCGGGGTGGCAGAGGTCGTTGTGGAGGGTCTGCAGTCTATCAATTTGCGCATTGGCGCATGTACTTCGTGATAGAGCATCTGGGGGTTCGTTCAGTTTACCAGGCCGGTACAAGATATCATAATCATAGGTGGAGAGCTCGATTCTCCACCTCAAGATCTTGTCGTTCTTGATTTTGCCCCTCAGCTTGTTATTAAACATAAAAGCGACCGAACGCTGGTCGGTGAGGAGGGTAAATCGTTTGCCTGCCAGGTAATGCCTCCAGCGTCGTACTGCCTCCACGATCGCCTGGGCCTCCTTCTCGACCAAAGAGTGTCGGATCTCAGGGCCCTGGAGGGTCCTTGAGAAGAAGGCCACAGGTCTCCCCGCCTGGTTAAGGGTTGCAGCTAGGGCGAAGTCGGATGCATCGCTCTCCACTTGGAAAGGGATAGACTCATCCACCGCGTACATCGTGGCCTTAGCAATGTCTCCCTTTATGAGGGAGAAGGCTGCGCACGCTTCTGCCATCAGGGGGAAGGAGGTGGACTTCATGAGGGGTCTGGCTTTGTCCGCATAATTCGGCACCCATTGGGCATAGTAGGCGAAGAGCCCCAGGGTTCTCTTCAGCGCCTTTGGACAGTGGGGGAGGGATAGCTCCATGAGGGGGCGCATTCTTTCGGGGTCGGGGCCGATGACCCCGTTCTCTACTACGCAGCCGAGGATGGCGAGACGCGAGGTGTTAAACACACATTTCTCCTTATTGTAAGTGAGGTTCAGCCGTTCGGCCGTACGGAGGAATTTCTCCAGATTAACATCGTGGTCCTGCCAGTCGCGGCCGCAGATGGTGACGTTATCTAGATAAGGGAACGTGGCCTGCAGCCCGTTCTGGTCAACCATCCGGTCCATCTCCCTTTGGAAGACCGAAACCCCGTTGGTGACGCCGAAGGGAACCCTAAGGAAGTGGTAGAGGCGGCCATTCGCCTCGAAGGCGGTATACTGGCGGTCCTCAGGGCGGATAGGGAGTTGGTGACAGGCCGACTTAAGGTCGATGGTGGAGAATACCCGGTACTGTGCAATCTGATTGACCATATCAGATATGTGGGGAAGGGGGTATGCGTCCAGCTGGGTGTCCCGGTTTATGGTTTGGCTGTAGTCGATGACCAGGCGGTTTTTATTGCCGGTCTTAACGACTACGACCTGGGCACGCCAGGGGCTGTTGCTCCTCTCGATGATGCCCTCCTTCAGGAGACGCTGCACCTCAGAGCTAATAAAAGCTCTGTCCCCGGCGCTGTACCGCCTGCTCTTGGTGGCGACGGGTTTACAGTCGCGGGTGAGGTTAGCGAACAGGGAGGGGGGCGGGACCTTGAGGGTGGCTAGGCCGCAGGTGGTATGCGGTGGGCGGTTTAAAGGCTGCTGGTTGTCGACTGTGAGTGGGGGGAGGGGTCCACCGTATGCCAAAGTGACACTTTGAAGGTGGGATTGGAAGTCCAGCCCTAGTAGGACGGCAGCACAGAGCTGGGTCAGGACGAGGAGTTTAAAATTTTTATACTCCGTGCCCCTAACCGACAGGGTCACAACACAGTAGCCGCTGATGTCTGTAGAATGGGACCTCGACGCCATCGAGATCCGGTTGCGCGTTGGCCGGACAGTGAGGGAGTAGTGGCTCACCGTGTCTGGATGGATGAAACTCTCCGTGCTTCCGCTGTCGAACAGGCAGGTCGTGGCGTGGCCGTTTACTTTGATGTCCATCATGGACTTGGACAGGTGATGCGGGCGAGCTTGGTCCAGTGTGACGGAGGCTAGTGTATGGCTGAGCGAGCTGCTGTAGTCTGCGGGTGAGGCGGTGGTCGGGTCTGGAGACAAGGTGGCGGTCGAGTGTGGTGGACAAAATGGCGGCGCCCACGAGGTTGAATAAAATGGCGGAGGAGATGGCCGCCCCCACAACTCACATGAGGCACTGCTGGCGTCGGTGGCCTTGATCAAAGATGGCCGCCCCACGACTCTCACGAGGGGATACTGGCATCTGTGGCCTTGATGAAAGATGGCCGCCCCCACAACTCGCATGAGGCACTGCTGGCGTCTGTGGCTCTCCCCCTGCAGGCCTTCGCGAAGTGGCCTTTCTTGTGGCAATCGGAGCAAGTCGCGTTTCTTGCAGGGCAGCGCGTCCTCGGGTGTTTCGCCTGGCCACAGAAGAAGCAGCCGGCGGCCCGATCGCGGGGCTCCGATGTTGCAGCCGGTACCGGGGGTGGCGGTCCCGATCGGTTCTGGGACGCCGACGCTGAGGTAGGTCCCAGAGGCGGCGGTGCGAGGGGTATTGCGGCCGGGGTCGGGCCGGAGTCCCAGGGTCGCGCAGCACAGTACCTGGAGTACGCCTCGAGGTCCCGATGGGCCACTTCCAGAGAGCGAGCGAGGGCTGCAGTTGTATTCAGGTCGAGGTCCTTTGATTCGAGCAGTCTTTGCCGTGAGTAGTCGGACCGAAGGCCTTTCACGAAGGCATCGCGGATATTCCCTTCAGTATTTTCTGCAGCCATTACAGCTTTAAAGTCACAGTCCCTGCCGAGTGTTTGTAGCGCCCGTAAAAATTCATCTACAGACTCTCCTGGCTGTTGCGAGCGGGATCTTAGGAGATGTCTGGCATACATAGAGTTTACCGGGCTCCGGTACTGCTCTTTCAGCAGGTTGAGGGCGTCCTCGTATGTAGTAAGGTCCTGGATGAGTGCAAATACTTTAGGGCTCACTTGGG
>NC_141019.1:35262455-35332455 GCF_052327205.1 Somniosus microcephalus | reverse complement strand
CCCCGTGTCCTAACTCGCACCGAGTCCCGTTCGCCCATCACCCCCACTGTGCTCGCTGACCCACACTGGCTCCCGGTCCGGCAACACCTCGATTTTAAAATTCTCATCCTGGTGTTCAAATCCCTCCATGGCCTCCCTGCCTCTGTAACCTCCTCCAGCCCCCTACAACCCTCCGAGATCTCGGCGTTCCTCCAATTCTGGCCTCTTGCGCAACCCCGATTTCCATCGCTCCACCATTGGCGGCCGTGCCTTCAGCCGCCTGGGCCCTGAGCTCTGGAATTCCCTCCCTAAACCTCTCCGCCTCTCCACCTTTTAAGATGCTCTTTAAAACCTACGTCTTTTGGTGTCAAATTTTGTTTGATTTACGCTCCTGTGAAGCGCCTTGGGACGTTTTACTACGTTAAAGGTGCGGTATAAATGTAAGTTATTAAATTCTATGCCTCTATTTATAAACCCATGTAACCCATATCCTTTTTTTTAAGAACATAAGAATTAGGAGCAGGAGTCGGCCATTCGGCCCCTCGAGCCTGCTCCGCCATTCAATAAGATCATGGCTGATCATCGACCTCAGCTCCACTTTCCCGCCCAATCCCCATATCCCTCGATTCCCTTAATATCCAAAAATCTATCGATCTCTGTCTTGAATATACTCAACGACTGAGCCTCCACAGCCCTCTGGGGCAGAGAATTCCAAAGATTCACCGCCCTCTGAGTGAAGAAATTCCTCCTCATCTCAGTCCTAAATGGCCGACCCCTTATCCTGAGACTGTGACCCCTGGTTCTAGACTCTCCAGCCAGGGGGGAAACAGCCTCTCAGCATCTACCCTGTCAATCCCCCCTCAGAATCTTGTATGTTTCAATGAGATCACCTCATTCTTCTAAACTCTAGAGAATATAGGCCTAGTCTACTCAATCTCTCCTCATAGGACAATCCCCCCATCCCAGGAATCAGTCTGGTGAACCTTCGCTGCACTCCCTCTATGGCAAGTATATCCTTCCTTAGGTAAGGCGACCAAAACTGTACACAATACTCCAGGTGTGGTCTCACCAGGGCCCTATATAATTGCAGTAAGACGTCTTTACTCTTATACTCAAATCCTCTTGTAATAAAGGACAACATACCATTTGCTTTCCTAATCGCTTGCTGTACCTGCATGTTAACGTTCAGTGATTCGTGTACAAGGACACCCAGGTCCCTCTGAACACCAACATTTCCCAATCTCTCACCATTTTAAAAAACACTCTGCTTTTCTATTTTTCCTACCAAAGTGGATAACTTCACATTTCTCCACATTATATTCCATCGGCCATGTTCTTGCCCACTCGCTTCGCCTGTCTATATCCCCTTGAAGCCTCCTTGCATCCTCCTCACGACTTACATTCCCACCTCATCCCACCTTATCAACTGGCCCTGCCTCCTTTTAAGGATTTGTGTATATGAACACCCAAGGGGGGAAAAATTCAGTTGCCTGCGCCTCCCGTTAGCGCCAATTGGGGCGCAAAGCTACTAGCGCCCAGGGCACGGCGACGTTTGCGCCGCTCGCGAAATTAACCAGACCTTTTGCGGCGGCACTAAACACTTCCGCCACGATCTCCTGCGCCGGCAGATCGTGACGTCAGTCGAGTGCGCAACGCCCCGGTAGCGCCCCGGACCGGATATTGAGTGGCGCCCCCTGCCTTACCGCCTGCCGCTAGCGACGACAGGTTGAGGGGAGCGTTATGCTGCCAGAAAGGGACTGGGGGGGCGCTATTTAAAGGCGACCGCTTCCTGACTTTTTTTTGTCGGTGACATTTTTGCACCACGCAGTCTGAGAGAGAGAGAGAGACTTCTGGAGAGATTCAACGCTGTGTGAAGGAGTTTTGGGTACTGAGCAGCACTTTGCAGGTTTATTTTGATTTGTCCTTCCTTGCTTCGCCAGCGCTCTGAGGTAGCGCCTCGCTCCTCGGCCTTTGCGCCTTAAGACAGGTGTGAAGCGCCTGATTTAGTGCTCCAATCACCTCCAAGGGCGATAAAAGCCAAGTTTGCTGTCGGAGGCGACGATTATCGCCAGGCGCTAAACTTTGCGCACCGCCGATAACGGCGCCCCAAATGGGGCGACGCCGAATTTTTCCCCCTCAAGGTCTTTCTGCCCATTGACCCCCTTTCAGAATCGTCTGGGTCTTCTGCGCGTTCTCTGACCTTGGACACTGTTTCTCCTCAGAGTACAGACCTGGAACCAGACGACAGCGGAGGGAACGTGTCCCAAAAGCAGAAAATATCCTTTCTTGAAAACAACTTGGACCAGCTTACAAAGGTTCACAAACAGGTAAGGGTCGGGTCGGGGCGGGGGGAGAGTGGGGTGGGTGTTACTCACCGCTCCGTCACTTCTGAGTTAGAAGGGGCGACTAAATTATTGGGGCGCGCGGAGAATAAAAAATAAAAATTAGGTCATATTTCTCCAGGTTGGCCAAACAAATAGTAACGCTGGCTGGATGGCCTCCTCCTGTTCCTAATGTAACCGGCTCGAGGGGCTGAATGGCCTCCTCCTGTTCCTAATGTAACCGGCTCGAGGGGCTGAATGGCCTCCTCCTGTTCCTAATGTAACAGGCTCGAGGGGCTGAATGGCCTCCTCCCGTTCCAAATGTAACAGGTTCAAGGGGCTGAATGGCCTCCTCCTGTTCCTAATGTAACAGGCTCGAGGGGGCTGAATGGCCTCCTCCCGTTCCAAATGTAACAGGTTCAAGGGGCTAAATGGCCTCCTCCCGTTCCTAATGTAACAGGTTCGAGGGGCTGAATGGTCTCCTCCTGTTCCTAATGTAACAGGCTCGAGGGGGCTGAACGGCCTCCTCCTGTTCCTAATGTAAGAGGCTCAAGGGGCTGAATGGCCTCCTCCTGTTCCTAATGTAACAGGCTCGAGGGGCTGAATGGCCTCCTCCTGTTCCTAATGTAACAGGCTCGAGGAGGCTGACTGGCCTGTTCCTAATGTAACAGGCTCGAGGGGCTGAATGGCCCCCTCCTGTTCCTAATGTAAAAGGCTCGAGGGGCTGAATGGCCTCCTCCTGTTCCTAATGTAAAAGGCTCAAGGGGCTGAATGGCCTCCTCCTGTTCCTAATGTAACAGGCTCGAGGGGGCTGAATGGCCTCCTCCTGTTCCTAATGTAACAGGCTCGAGGGGGCTGAATGGCCTCCTCCTGTTCCTAATGTAACAGGCTCAAGGGGGCTGATTGGCCTCCTCCTGTTCCGAATGTAACAGGCTCGAGGGGGCTGAATGGCCATCTCCTGTTCCTAATGTAACAGGCTCGAGGGGGGCTGAATGGCCTCCTCCTGTTCCGAATGTAACAGGCTCGAGGGGCTGAATGGCCTCCTCCTGTTCCTAATGTAACAGGCTCGAGGGGGCTGAATGGCCTCCTCCTGTTCCTAATGTAACAGGCTCGAGGGGGCTGATTGGCCTCCTCCTGTTCCTAATGTAACAGGCTCGAGGGGGCTGATTGGCCTCCTCCTGTTCCTAATGTAACAGGCTCGAGAGGGCTGAATGGCCTCCTCCTGTTCCTAATGTAACAGGCTCGAGGGGGGCTGAATGGCCTCCTCCTGTTCCTAATGTAACAGGCTCGAGGGGGGCTGAATGGCCTCCTCCTGTTCCTAATGTAACAGGCTCGAGGGCGGCTGAATGGCCTCCTCCTGTTCCTAATGTAACAGGCTTGAGGGGGGCTGAATGGCCTCCTCCTGTTCCTAATGTAACAGGCTCGAGGGCGGCTGAATGGCCTCCTCCTGTTCCTAATGTAACAGGCTCGAGGGGGGCTGAATGGCCTCCTCCTGTTCCTATGTATACCCTTCATTTAGTTCACTAGAAACAACATAAACTAAAGTCGCAATAATTCGTTATTCCAATGGCGTGATGCATCTGATTGGCCAATCTGGGAGATCTGATCCTTTTAATAGACTCGTGTGCCTTCTCCCCAAATGCCGCCAGTATTTCCTTTCCCTCTTCATCGCTGTTTGACTTCCATCTGATGCACCCGCCTAACCTCCCAACTCCTGCACCTGTCATCCCACCCTCCTGTAGTCCTGCTTCTTTCCATCAGCCATTCTCATAAGAAACAGAAGCAGGAGTCGGCCATTCGGCTCCTCGAGCCTGCTCCACCATTCAATAAGATCGTGGCTGATCTTCGACCTCAACTCCACTTTCCCGCCCGATCCCCACATCCCTCGATGCCCCTCGAGTCCAAAAATCTATCGATCTCAGCCTTGAATATACTCAACGACTGAGCCTCCACGGCCCTCTGGGGTAGAGAATTCCAAAGATTCACCGCCCTCTGAGTGAAGAAATTCCTCCTCATCTCAGTCCTAAATGGCCGACCCCTTATCCTGAGACTGTGACCCCTAGTTCTAGACTCTCCAGCCAGGGGGAAACAACCTCTCAGCATCTACCCTGTCAATCCCCCTCAGAATCTTATACGTTTCAATGAGATCGCCTCTCATTCTTCTAAACTCCAGAGAGTATAGGCCCAGGCTACTCAATCTCCTCATAGGACAACCCTCTCATCCCAGGAAACAAACTCCCTCCAGCACCGGCGCACCGTGGCTGCAGTGTGTACCATCTACAAGATGCACTGCAGCAACTCACCAAGGCTTCTTCGGCAGTACCTCCCAAAACCCGCGACCTCTTCCCCCTAGAAGGACAAGGGCAGCAGGTGCACGGGAACACCACCACCTCCAAGTCACTCACCGTCCCGACTTGGAAGTATATCGGCCGATCCTTCATCGTCGCTGGGTCACAATCCTGAAACTCCCTCCCTAACAGCACTGTGGGAGCACCTTCACCACACGGGACTGCAGCGGTTCAAGAAGGCGGCTCACCACCACCTTCTCAAGGGGCGACTAGGGATGGGCAATAAATGCTGGCCTTGCCAGCGACGCCCACATCCCATGAACGAATAAAGAAAAAGTCCAGTGAACCTTCGTTGCACCTCCTCTTTCCTTCCTCCGGTAAGGAGACCAAAACTGTGCACCGTACTCCAGGTGTGGTCTCACCAAAGCCCTGTACAATAGTCGTAAGACTTCCTTAATCTTGTACTCCAACTCCGCTGTAAAAAAGGCCTGACGTAAGGAACATAGAAACATAGAAGATAGGAGCAGGAGTCGGCCATTCGGCCCCTGCCTTCTCCCCATATCCCTTGATCCCTTTAGCCCTAAGAAATATATCTAACTCCTTCTTGAATAGATTCAATGAATTGGCCTCAACTGCCTTTTGTGTCGTCTGAAAACTACTAGGCACTTGGTCTGAATATTAAACAAGGCTTTAATCAACTGTTTTACAACATGCGGTCCAGTTGTGTCCTTCACCAGTTCCTGTTACAGAATGTCCTGCACAAGCTGGGCCCGTGCCCGAGTATTTATACTCTCCCTGGACAGCGCCACCCGCAGGCCGCCCAGTATTATTACATGGGTCATTTTCACATGGATGACAAGATTCATGTCGAGGCCTTTCTCCTACTGTAGCCCATTCATCCTCCATTGAGCTCCCCTCATCTTCAGTTCAACCCTATGGATCCCCATGTCTGCTCCGGACCTTACGTGAAAGGCGGTTTGCTTAATCTTGCTAACGGCTGTCTCGAAATTAATTTCTCAAGTTTGGATACGTGTTCGGTTAATGTTTTTTTTTTGTTTTGTTTTCGAGATGTCTTGAGGTTGGAATAGGCTGCACCCAAATGGCAGAATGGTTATTGACAGGGTGGGATAAACCTCCTTTATTTTTTAAATTTTAGCATTAATTTTTGCACTGGATCAGGCCGACACACAAGGTAGGAGGCCAGGGCACGGGGAGAGGGAGGGTCTGGGGGTGCATCTGCTGAGGGCTGGCCAATGCTGGTCGTAGAAGTCAACCATGATTTAATGGAAAGGCAGAACAGGCTCAAGGGGCTGAATGGCCTCCTCCTGTTCCTAATGTAACAGGCTCGAGGGGGCTGAATGGCCTCCTCCTGTTCCTAATGTAACAGGCTCGAGGGGGGCTGACTGGCCTCTTCCTGTTCCTAATGTAACAGGCTCGAGGGGGGCTGAATGGCCTCCTCCTGTTCCTAATGTAACAGGCTCGAGGGGGGCTGAATGGCCTCCTCCTGTTCCCAATGTAACAGGCTCGAGGGGGGCTGACTGGCCTCTTCCTGTTCCTGATGTAACAGGTTCGAGGGGGGCTGAATGGCCTCCTCCTGTTCCTAATGTAACAGGCTCGAGGGGGGCTGAATGGCCTCCTCCTGTTCCTAATGTAACAGGCTCGAGGGGGGCTGAATGGCCTCCTCCTGTTCCTAATGTAACAGGCTCGAGGGGGGCTGAATGGCCTCCTGTTCCTAATGTAACAGGCTCGAGGGGGCTGAATGGCCTCCTCCTGTTCCGAATGGAACAGGCTCGAGGGGGACTGAATGGCCTCCTCCTGTTCCTGTGTAACAGGCTCGAGGGGGCTGAATGGCCTTCTCCTGTTCCTAATGTAACAAGCTCGAGGGGCTGAATATGCCTCCTCCTGTTCCTAATGTAACAGGATCGAGGGGGCTGAATGGCCTCCTCCTGTTCCTAATGTAACAGGCTCGAGGGGGGCTGAATGGCCTCCTCCTGTTCCTAATGTAACAGGCTCGAGGGGGGCTGAATGGCCTCCTGTTCCTAATGTAACAGGCTCGAGGGGGCTGAATGGCCTCCTCCTGTTCCGAATGGAACAGGCTCGAGGGGGACTGAATGGCCTCCTCCTGTTCCTGTGTAACAGGCTCGAGGGGGCTGAATGGCCTCCTCCTGTTCCTAATGTAACAGGCTCGAGGGGAGCTGAACGGCCTCCTCTTGTTCCTAATGCAACAGACTCGAGGGGGCTGAATGGCCTCCTCCTGTTCCTAATGTAACAGGCTCGAGGGGCTGAACGGCCTCCTGTTCCTATCTTGAGGGGGCTGAATGGCCTCAACTTCAACAACCTCCTTTTATATAGCACCTTTAACGTATTAAAACATCTCACGACGCTTCACAGGAGCGGTTATCAAACAAAATTTGATGCCGAGCCACGTGAGGGGATATTAGGACAGGTGACCAAAAGCTTGGTCAAAGAGGGAGGTTTTAAGTAGCGTCTTAAAGGAGGAGAGAGAGAGGCGGAGAGGTTTAGGGAGGGAATTCCAGAGCTTAGGGCCTAGGCAGCTGAAGGCACGGCCGCCAATGGTGGAGCGATTAAAATCGGGGGGGATGCACGAGAGGCCAGAATTGGAGGAACACCGAGATCTCGGTGGATTGTAGGGCTGGAGGAGGTTACAGAGATAGGGAGGGTTGTAGGGGGCTGGAGGAGGTTACAGAGATCGGGAGGATTGTAGGGGCTGGAGGAGGTTACAGAGATAGGGAGGGTTGTAGGGGCTGGAGGAGGTTACAGAGATAGGGAGGGTTGTAGGGGCTGGAGGAGGTTACAGAGATAGGGAGGGTTGTAGGGGGCTGGATGAGGTTACAGAGATAGGAAGGGTTGTAGGGGCTGGAGGAGGTTACAGAGATAGGGAGGAGTGTAGGGGCTGGAGGAGGTTACAGAGATAGGGAGGGTTGTAGGGGCTGGAGGAGGTTACAGAGATAGGGAGGGTTGTAGGGGGCTGGAGGAGGTTACAGAGATAGGGAGGGTTGTAGGGACAGGAGGAGGTTACAGAGATAGGGAGCGTTGTAGGGGCTGGAGGAGGTTACAGAGATAGGGAGGGTTGTAGGGGCTGGAGGAGGTTACAGAGATAGGGAGGATTGTAGGGGCTGGAGGCGGTTACCGAGACAGGGAGGGTTATAGGGGGCTGGAGGAGGTTACAGAGATAGGGAGGGTTGTAAGAGGTTACAGAGATAGGGAGGGGTTGTAGAGGTTGGAGGAGGTTACAGAGATAGAGAGGGTTGTAGGGGCTGGAGGAGGTTACAGAGATAGGGAGGGTTGTAGAGGCTGGAGGAGGTTACAGAGATAGGGAGGGTTGTAGGGGCTGTAGGAGGTTACAGAGATAGGGAGGGTTGTAGGGGCTGGAGGAGGTTACAGAGATAGGGAGGATTGTAGGGGCTGGAGGAGGTTACAGAGATAGGGAGGGGTTGTAGAGGTTGGAGGAGGTTACAGAGATGGGGAGGATTGTAGGGGCTGGAGGAGGTTACAGAGATAGGGAGGGTTATAGGGGGCTGGAGGAGGTTACAGAGATAGGGAGGGTTGTAGGGGTTGGAGGAGGTTACAGAGATAGGGAGGGTTGTAGGTGGCTGGAGGTGATTACAGAGATAGTGAGGGTTGTAGGGGCTGGAGGAGATTACAGAGATAGGGAGGGGTGTAGGGGCTGGAGGAGGTTACAGAGATAGGGAGGGGTGTAGGGGGCTGGAGGAGGTTACAGAGATAGGGAGGGTTGTAGGGGGCTGGAGGAGGTTACAGAGATAGGGAGGGTTGTAGGGGGCTGGAGGAGGTTACAGAGATAGGGAGGGTTGTAGGGGGCTGGAGGAGGTTACAGAGATAGGGAGGGTTGTAGGGGGCTGGAGGAGGTTACAGAGATAGGGAGGGTTGTAGGGGGCTGGAGGAGGTTACAGAGACAGGGAGGGTTGTAGGGGGCTGGAGGAGGTTACAGAGATAGGGTGGGTTGTAGGGGGCTGGGGGAGGTTACAGAGATAGGGAGGGTTGTAGGGGCTGGAGGAGGTTACAGAGATAGGGAGGGTTGTAGGGGCTGGAGGAGGTTACAGAGCTAGGGGAGCGAGGAGGGATTTGAATGCAATGATGAGAATTTTTAAATCGAGGCGTTGCTGGACCAGGAGCCAGTGTGGGTCAGCGGGGGTGATGGGTGAACGGGTCTTGGTACGAGTTATAGTTTGGGATGAGTTGAAGTTAACGGAGGTTGGAAGACGGTAGGCCAGCCTGGAGTGCGTTGGAATAGTCGGGGTCTGGAGGTAACAAAGGCAGGGATGAGTGTTTCAGCAGCGGATGAGCTGAGGCAGGGGCGCGATGTTAGGGAGGTGGAAATCGGCGGTCTTGGCGATGGAATGGATGAGCGGCCGGAAGCTCATCTCTGGAGTAAAACACGTCACCAAGGTTGCGGACAGTGTGGCTCAGCCTCAGACAGATGTTGGGGAGGGAGATGGAGGCGGTGGCGAGGAAACGGAGTTTGTGGTGGGGACCGAAGGCGATGGCTTCGGTCTTCCCAATGTTTAGTTGGAGGAAATTGCTGCTCATCCAGAACTGGATGTCGGACAAGCAGCGTGACAGGTCGGAGGCAGCGGAGGGGTCGAGAGAGGTGGCGGCGAGGTAGGGCATGTGGAAAATGACGGCGTGTTTTCGGGTGGTGTCGCCGAGGGGCAGCATGCAGACGAGAAACAGAAATGAACACCCTTGCGGCTTTTCTCCCGGGTGCTGCTGCCTGGGAGATTAATCTTCAGTTCCTGGAGATTCCAGGGCAATCCGGGGAAGGGTTGGCAGCATCGTGGCTGCAGAACCGATCTGAAGCCAGGCTCGAGTCCCCTGCCGATGGTGTAAGGAGTCGTCCTGATTAATCTTCAGTTGCTGGAGGTTCTAGGGCAATCCGGGGAAGGGTTGGCAGCATCGTGGCTGCAGGGCCGATCTGAAGCCAGGCTCGAGTCCCCTGCCGATGGTGTAAGGAGTCGTCCTGATTAATCTTCAGTTGCTGGAGGTTCTAGGGCCATCCGGGGAAGGGTTGGCAGTATCGTGGCTGCAGAACCGATCTGAAGCCAGGCTCGAGTCCCCTGCCGATGGTGTAAGGAGTCGTCCTGATTAATCTTCAGTTGCTGGAGGTTCTAGGGCCATCCGGGGAAGGGTTGGCAGTATCGTGGCTGCAGGGCCGATCTGAAGCCAGGCTCGAGTCCCCTGCCGATGGTGTAAGGAGTCGTCCTGATTAATCTTCAGTTGCTGGAGGTTCTAGGGCCATCCGGGGAAGGGTTGGCAGTATCGTGGCTGCAGGGCCGATCTGAAGCCAGGCTCGAGTCCCCTGCCGATGGTGTAAGGAGTCGTCCTGATTAATCTTCAGTTGCTGGAGGTTCTAGGGCAATCCGGGGAAGGGTTGGCAGCATCGTGGCTGCAGGGCCGATCTGAAGCCAGGCTCGAGTCCCCTGCCGATGGTGTAAGGAGAAGTCCTCGAGGCTGTTCTCTTGTGTCAGGCCGTTGAGTTTTCTTGGTAAGAACAATTCGAAAAACTTGGATGGGCACCCTTGGTTAGGCTTTTCTCTTGTAAAGATAGAGGTCTTTAAAATTGTGAAAGGTATTGATAGAGTGGACACAGAGAGAGTGCTTTACTTGTGGGGAAGAGCATAACTAGGGGCCATCAATATAAGAGAGTCACTAATAAATCCAATGGGGAATTCAGAAGAAACTTCTTTACCCAGAGAGTGGTGAGAATGTGGAACTCGCTACCACAGGGAGTGGTTGAGGCGACTAGCACAGATGCATTTAAGGAGAGGCTAGACAAGCATATGAGGGAGAGGGGAATAGAGGGTTATGCTGATAGTTAGATGAGGAAAGACGGGAGGAGGCGCGAGTGGAGCATAAACGCCGGCATGGACTGGTCGGGCCGAATGGCCTGTTTCTGTGTCTGTAAATTCTATGTAATCCTATGTAAAGGAAGATGGTTGTGGTGGTTGGAGGTCAATCATCAGAACCAGGGGTCATAGTCTAAGGATAAGGGGTAAGCCATTTAGGACAGAAATGAGGAGGAATTTCTTCACCCAGAGAGTGGTGAACCTGTGGAATTCTCTACCACAGAAGGCAGTAGAGGCCAATTCATTAAATATATTCAAGAAGGAGTTGGATATATTTCTTAAGGCTAAAGGGATCAAGGGATATGGGGAGAAAGCAGGTACTGAATTTGGATGATCAGCCATGATCGCATTGAATGGCGGAGCAGGCTCGAGGGGCCGAATGGCCTACTCCTGCTCCTATCTTCTATGTTTCTATGTATCTATGAAAAGTAGGGAAGTTATGCTAAACCTGTATCAAACCTTGGTTAGACCACACTTGGAGTACTGCGTACAGTTCTGGTCTCCATATTATAAAAAGGATATGGAAGCACTGGAGAGGGTGCAGAGAAGATTTACAAGGATGATAACCAGAAATGCGAGGGTGTACATATCAGGAAAGGATGAACAGGCTCTTGAACAGAGAAGGCTGAGGGGTGACCTAATAGAGGTCTTTAAAATTATGAAAGGTTTTGATAGAGTGGATACAGAGAGAATGTTTCCACTTGTGGGGAAGAGCATAACTAGGGGCCATCAATATAAGATAGTCACCAAGAAATCCAATAGGGAATTCAGGAGAAACTTCTTTACCCAGAGAGTGGTGAGAATGTGGAACTCGCTACCACAGGGAGTGGTTGAGGCGAATGGCACAGATGCATTCAAGGGGGGGAAGCTGTATAAACACACGAGGGAGAAAGGAAGAGAAGGATGTGGTGAGAGGGTGAGATGGAGTAGGAGGTGGGAGGAGGCTCGTGTGGAGCATAAACACAGAATTTACAGCATGCCATTCGATGTAAATTTCAGGTCTTCATCATTGAAAAGAGACAACCGAGAGAGGGTGGGGGTTGGAAAGATGGGTAAAGGGGATGGGAAAGGTTAATTGGGCATTGGCTAAGACTGGGGTCCGGGGGTGGGGGGCGTTCACAGGTGTTGTTAGGAAGTTCCTCGCCCAAAGAACGATCCTCACACGAAGTGGACTCTGGGTCGGGGAGTGGGGGCATAAAAACTTGCAGGTGTCCGGTGGGGTGGACTGTTGGATGAAGGGTCTTGATTTTTGGATGGGGAATGGACTCTGGGTAGGGCAGTGGGGGCATAAAACCCTGGAGGTGTCCGGTGGGGTGGACTGTTGGATAAAGGGTCTTGATTTTTGGATGGGGAATGGACTCTGGGTAGGGCAGTGGGGGCATAAAACCCTGGAGGTGTCCGGTGGGGTGGACTGTTGGATAAAGGGTCTTGATTTTTGGATGGGGAATGGACTCTGGGTAGGGCAGTGGGGGCATAAAACCCTGGAGGTGTCTGGTGGGGTGGACTGTTGGATAAAGGGTCTTGATTTTTGGATGAGCGAGGCTTGGCCATTCTCTGCTGTCTCCCATCTGGTGTCAGTGTGGCTTGTACTTGCCTTAGAGGCAGTGCAACGAAGGTTCACTTGATTGATCCCTGGGATGACAGGGTTGTCCTATGAGGGTGAGATTGTGTAGAATGGGCCTCTACTCTCTGGAGTTTAGAAGAATGAGAGGCGATCTCATTGAAATGTGTAAAATTCTTAGAAGGTGACATGAATCAGTCATTCATGAAAGAAAGACTTATGAAATAATACTGAGTGGCCTACGGGTGGCGCTGTCCAGGGAGAGTATAAATACTCGGGCACGGGCCCAGCTTGCTCAGGACATTCTTAACAGGAACTAGTGAAGGACACAACTCGACCTCCATGTAGTAAAACAGTTGATTAAAGCTTTGTTTAACGCTTAGACCAAGTGCCTAGTAGTTTTCTTACATCAGAAGGTTTGACAGGGGTAGATGCTGAGAGGCTGTTTCCCCCTGGCTGGAGAGTCTAGAACCAGGGGTCACAGTCTCAGGATAAGGGGTCGGCCATTTAGGACTGAGATGAGGAGGAATTTCTTCACTCAGAGGGTGGTGAATCTTTGGAATTCTCTACCCCAGAGGGCTGTGGAGGCTCAGTCGTTGAGTACATTCAAGGCATAGTGGTTAGCACTGTTGCCTCACAGCGCCAGGGACCCGGGTTCAAATCTGGCCTCGGGCGACTGTCTGTGTGGAGTTTGCACATTCTCCCCGTGTCTGCGTGGGTTTTCTCCGGGTGCTCTGGTTTCCTCCCACAGTCCAAAGATGTGCGGGTTAGGTTGATTTGGCTATGATAAATTGACCCTTAGTGTTAGGGGATTAAATACGTGGGGTTACGGGGATAGGGTGGGATATGTGTTGGTGCAGGCTCGATGGGCCGAAATGGCCTCTATCTGCACTGTAGATTCTGTGATTCTGTGATAGATTTTTTTAACACTCAGGGAATCAAGGGATATGGGATTTGAGGTAGAAGATCAGCCATGATCTTGGTGAATGGCGGAGCAGGCTCGAGGGGCCGTGTGGCCTGCTCCTATTTCTTCTCCGTCTCCATCTCGGGGTTGGTATTGCTCTCTGAGTCGGACTCCAGGCTCGGCGTGAATCGGATGGCGTGATGGGCGGAGGGGAGGTTGGGGGGGGGCGCGGGGGAACCTGTAGGAATGGCTGAGCATGAACGTTCTTGGTCAACGGTAAGCGATTGGTAATTGGCGGAGGCTGATCGGTGCGGGCCTTCGGCCGAAGACGCTGCCGCACTTGGCGCAGACGGCCTGGTATCATCTGCCTTGACCACCCGGCAAGAGTGGGTGCGGCGGGCGGTGGGGGGGCGGGGGGCGTTGGGGAGACCGAGTATTTATTCTCTCTCAGCAAACCCTACCAACCCCCCAACCAAATACCCGCCTCTATCCCCACCCCAACTCCCAATTCAATTGCTTATTGGTGAGGAGGCTCGAGAAGCGTCCGAATTTTGTTGTGTTTCATCTCAGCCATGCTGCATTTATATTTCCTTTGGGTGTGGCCTATGTTCTGTTTTGCTGTTGCCCAGATCTGCTTGACCCTTTACTCTTCCTGTTTTTTTTCTTTCTTTCTTCCGTTCTATCTTTTTTGTCCCCTTTTTCCATCCCTCCCTCCCGCCTCCAGGTGATGCTCTGGCACAACAAGGTACCTCTCTCATTCCCCCTCCCCCCTCTCCCCCACCTTGTTCTGTTCTGTCCCTTCCTGTCCTCCCCTTTCGCCCTGCTGTGGCTTTGTGTTAAGATGGCAAGACGCGAATGCATTGTGTGTGTGTGTGGCGTAGGGCTGTTTCATTCTTCGTTGCCTGATTTCCCCTTCCTTCCACCTCCCCCCCCCCCCCCCCACTCCCCCTCCCACCCCCCGCGCACCCCTCCCTTCCATTGGTCCCAGGACACCAGGGAGAACTCCCACCTGTTCTACTTCGAAATAATGGCCGTGGGATCTTTCACGACCACCTGAGAGGGCAGATGGGGGCCTCGGTTTAACGTATCATCCGACAGTGCGGCGCTCCCTCAGCACCGCCCCCTCCGACAGTGCGGCGCTCCCTCAGTACTGCAACTCCGACAGTGCGGCGCTCCCTCAGCACCGTCCCCTCCGACAGTGCGGCGCTCCCTCAGTACTGCCCCTCCGACAGTGCGGCGCTCCCTCAGTACCGCCCCTCCGACAGTGCGGCGCTCCCTCAGTACCGCCCCTCCGACAGTGCGGCGCTCCCTCAGTACCGCCCCTCCGACAGTGCGACGCTCCCTCAGTACCGCCCCTCCGACAGTGCGACGCTCCCTCAGTACCGCCCCTCCGACAGTGCGGCACTCCCTCAGTACCGCCCCTCCGACAGTGCGGCGCTCCCTCAGTACTGCCCCTCCGACAGTGCGGCGCTCCCTCAGTACTGCCCCTCCGACAGTGCGGCGCTCCCTCAGTACTGCCCCTCCGACAGTACTGAGGGAGCGCCGCACTGTCATTGGTAGTGTCGTCCTGGGTTATGGGCTCGAGTCTCTGGTGTGGGTCTTCTAACTCTGACCCCTAATTCTAGACTCTCCAGCCAGCGGGGGAAACAGCCTCTCAGCATCTACCCTGTCGATCCCCCTCAGACTCTTATACTTTTCAATGAGATCACCTCTCATTCTTCTAAACTCCAGGGAACATGGGCCCAATCTCTCCTCATAGGACAGCCCTCTCATCCCAGGAATCAATCTAGTGAACCTTCGTTTCACCGCCTCCAAGGCAAGTATATCCTTCCTCTATCAAGATCAGGAGGTGCCAATCCCACTTAGAACTGACGCCTGGCTCCATCCCCAGTTAGTTTTTTTTTCCCCTTCATAACCTCCGCACGTTCTCCGATGGCTGTGCATTGGCCACATCAAAGCCACGGCCCCATTGCCATTGCATGACCCGCTATTGGCTGAGATACCCTGCTTGCTTGCTGTGTTGGACTGCTCTTCCGAGATTAGGATTGGAAGTTGAAAGCTCACTGGTTTTGACTGGCTGGTGGGGGAGGCGGTCGGTGTGTGTTGGGGGTTTTTCTGTATTTTCGCTTTCCCTGCCCTAAACTCCTCGAGGTTAAGCCGTTCTTCCCCCCACAGGAAATGGGGAATGGTCGTGTCCAGGAAGTCCTGTGGCGTCACTTCCTGAAAATAGTCAAACTGAATAGTTTCAAGTTAAGGGACAGGAGGTTTAGAGGGGATTTGAGGGAAAACCTTTTCACCCAGAGGGTGGTTGGAATCTGGAACTCACTGCCTGAAAGGGTGGTAGAGGCAGGAACCCTCACAACATTCAAGAAGCATTTAGATGAGCACTTGAAACGCCACAGCATACAAGGCTAGGGACCAAGTGCGGGAAAATGGGATTAGAATAGACGGGGCTTGATGGCCGGCACGGACACGGTGGGCCGAAGGGCCTGTTTCTGTGCTGTATGACTCTATGGGGGAAAAATTCGGTTGTTTGCGCCTCCCGCTAGCGCCTTAAGAGGGCGCTAATGGGGCGCAAAGCTACTAGCGCCCAGGGCGCGTTGATGTTTGCGCCGCTCGCGAAATTAACTAGACATTTTGCGGCGGCGCTAAACACGACCGCCACGATTTACTGCGCCGGCAGATCGTGAGGTCAGTCGAGTGCGCAACGCCCCAGTAGCGTCCCGGACCGGATATTGAATGGCGCCCCCTGCCGCTAGCAACGACAGGTTGAGGGGAGCGTTTTGCAGTCAGGAAGGGACTGGGGGGGAGCGCTATTTAAAGGCGACCGCTTCCTGCCTTTTTTTGTTAGTGACATTTTTGCACCACGCATTCTGAGAGAGAGAGAGAGAGAGACTTCTGGAGAGATTCAACGCTGTGTGAAGGAGTTTTGGGTACTGAGCAGCACTTTGCAGGTTCATTTTGATTTGCCCTTCCTTGCTTCGCCCGCGCTCTGAGGTAGCGCCTCGCTCCTCGGTCTTTGCGCCTTAAGACAGGTGTGTAGCGCCTGATTTAGCGCTCCAATCACCTCCAGGGGCGATAATAGCCAAGTTTGCCGTCGGAGGCGATAATTAGCGCCAGGCGCTAAACTTTGCGCACGGTCGATAATGGTGCCCCAAACGGGGCGATACTGAATTTTTCCCCCTGTGACTCTAATACCTACAGAATATTTTAAAATATTTATATATTTTTTTCCCCTCCCTTCCTTCTTTCTGCAAGTTCTCTCCCTCTTCCCCTTTTGAAGGCGTCGAACCCTCGCTGTGGGAGAGGGTCATACGTAACCTCCGACACTTCCCCCCCGCCCCCCCCCCACACCCCCCCTCCCCGAGTGCCCGTTCTTTACGTGTGAGGGTCGGGCAGGCTATTTGACAGCCAGGCCTGAGACGGTCCCTACCTGGCGTACAGATGTGGACTGTCCAGAGGGGGGTGAATGAACAGGTGGGGCGGGAGAACTAGGTAATAAACAGACAGAGAAGTATTGTGCCTTGTGTCCATTTTATCAACCTCGGTCCTCGTAGAGGTGACCTTTCAACTTACCAACAATTCTAACTGGGTTTGCGGGGGGGGGCGGAGGGTACTGGGGCATTGTTGTTTATTCACTGACCGTGGAGGTCTGTTCCATTTTCCACCACCTCCACCCCAAACTTGTCAGAAGTCTGAATACCAACCGGTAGAACAGCAGTGACGTAACGTGATGTGACATTAGTGGAAAGGGGAGGCTGTGATGTAACGTAACGTGACATTAGTGGAAAGGGGAGGCTGTAACATAACGTGACATTAGTGGAAAGGGGAGGCTGTGATGTAACGTAACGTGACATTAGTGGAAAGGGGAGGCTGTAACATAACGTGACATTAGTGGAAAGGGGAGGCTGTGACATAACGTAACGTGACATTAGTGGAAAGGGGAGGCTGTGACATAACGTAACGTGACATTAGTGGAAAGGGGAGGCTGTAACATAACGTGACATTAGTGGAAAGGGGAAGCTGTGACATAACGTAACGTGACATTAGTGGAAAGGGGAGGCTGTGACATAACGTAACGTGACATTAGTGGAAAGGGGAGGCTGTGATGTGACCACGCTACAGGAAAGATGTGATCGCGCCAGAGAGGGTGCAGAGGAGATTTAAGAGGATGTTAACCAGGACTGGAGAATTTTAGCTGTGAGGAGAGATTGGAGAGGCTGGGGTTGTTTTCTTTGGAACAGAGGAGGCTGAGGGGACATTTAATTAAGGTGTATAAAATTATGAGGGGCGTAGATGGAGTGGATAGGAAGGACCTATTTCCCCTTAGCAGAGGGGCCAATAACCAGAGGGCATAGATTTAAAGTAATTGGTAGAAGGATTAGAGGGGATTTGAGGGGAACATTTTTCACCCAGAGGGTGGTGGAGGTCTGGAACTCACTGCCTGAAAGGGTGGGAGAGGCAGAGACCATCATCACATTTAAAAAGTGCTTGGATATGCATTTGAAGTACGGACCAAGAGCTGGAGAGTGGGATTAGGCTGGTTGGCTCTTTGTCGGCCGGCACAGACACGATGGGCCGAATGGCCTCATTCTGTGCCGTGAATTTCTATGATTCTATGACATGTGACGTCCGCCTGTACTGCAGAGAAACTCCTACACTCCAACCAAGTCGTCGCCATAAGCTTTTGCAATTTAACTACAAATAATATAAAATACAAGTATTCTTTAAAAATAAGGATCAACCGTTGGACTTTAAACTGGGGAGTGAATGACACCCGTGTGTCGCCCCCTGGTCCAGTTAACCCCCCGCCCTAAAATCTCACTGCACCTGCAGACTACACTTGGTCTTGGCTCCCCGGGTGCAACACTGGGAGATTTCCTTGTTTATGTGTGTGCACGCACATGTGTGCCTACATGTATGAGTTTGCGAGCATGTATGTTCATGTAGGTGTGTGTACGAGCATGCATGTGTTGTGTACAAATGTGTGAGGATGTACGCGAGCATGTATGCGCGAGTGTAGCCGTGTGCAAGCACGGGTGAATCCTTCTTAATTACTCTTTCCGACTTTTATTTTTCCCTGAATCAGATGGGTTGTTAGAATCCGATTCCTAAATTGCTCACGTTTGAACCTGTTTCCACGGGCCTGATTCCAAATTGAATTGAGGGGCGAGGGGCGAGGCACTGGGGTCTGGGAGCTGAAGACGGCCCCTTGTGTCTGCATGGGTCAGATGTGACGGGTTTTTCCCCTCACCCCTATTGGCGGAATTCAAGAAAAGTTGAGGACACTAATGAAGGGACAATAAGTAATCTGCTGTGGATCCCCCCCCCCGCCCGCCCGCCCTCCCCTTGCCCAGTGCGGTGCCGACCCATTCAGACTGCGAAGATCCCACGATAGATCGGCGCTGGGTTACCTTAGTCTGGTCGAGGGATTTGACAATTGGACTCGGTACGACAGTTACCTTAGTCTGGTCGAGGGATTTGACAATTGGACTCGGTACTACCGGACTAGTGCGGGGGAAGAAGGTGGGAGGGGTGCACCTGTGTGAACATTGGGTGAGGGCCAGGTGGGGCTCAGCCGCGATGCCCCCCCCATGGTCGAATAGCCCGCGGCACTTGCGGGAAGTACACAGGAATGGGTCCGAAACTCTCTGCTCGGGGTGGACCTATTTCTGCCAGTGGATGGCGACGTTGCACCTTGTTTCGTAAACAATGGGCAGGGTTTTCATTGGGCTGTGGAGTCGGGATTGGAGGCGTGCGGGGGGTTAAAGTCCCAAAATCGGGGGTCCTGACACCATCTCGCACCCAACCCGCCTCCATGCCAGTTTCAAAGGAGGCGGGTACCCGCCCCGCACTGGGACCCACCTCCCCGAGGTGGGAAAGGGATTAGTGCCAATTAACTGCCCGTTAACAGGTAGTTAACAGGCAGTTTTTAGCCTAATCCCTATTTTTAATGTTGAAGTGTGGGATTCCCGACGGCTCCAAACCACGGCAAGTTAGCGAGGCGGACCGTCGGGATGAAGGGCTTGGAGGGGTTGAGATGTCCGGTGTTCAGGTGAGTGATGGGTGCATGAGTGCAGAGATAAGTGTGTTTGGTGTGTGTAAAGTGTTTAAAGAAGTTTTACTTACCTTTACAGCCTTCCTTCCTTCAGGTCTCAGGAGTCCCTCAGCTCACCGGCACAGAAAGCAGAATGGCCGCGAGCTGTCAAAAGTTGCAGCATTCAGCTTTCTGTTCCGGAGAGATCTCTAAATCACCCTGAGAGGAAGGTCTTGACAGATGAAATGTCAATCTGTGACATCACCTGTTGCCGGGTGGCCCTTAATTGGCCTGCTGAGCCCACTGGGCGGGCTCAACAAGGTCAATCAAGTCAAAATCACATGGGTTGGCTAGAACTCGATGGAGGCGGGACTACAACCCTGAAAATTGTAGTCCCGCCTCCTACCCGACGACTCAATGAAAATCCAGCCCAATAGTTCAGTGCAAAAGAATGTACTGGCGGCTCCCCCCATGGCATTGCTCATGGATGGTGCTGTTTTATAAAGAAGGGGGCCCCTACACCCTGCTGTGCGCGACGTATCATTCTGCTGCTAAGGCGGAACTGTGCGTGACTGGTCCATTTCGTCAAGGCAACAATCCAATTTTTTTTGGGTAATTAATTCTCGGGATGTGGCATTTATTGCCCATCCCCTACTTGCCCTCGAGAAGGTGGTGGTGAGCTGCTGCCTTGAACCGCTGCAGTCCCGTGGGGTGAAGGTGCTCCCACAGTGCTGCTAGGGAGGGAGTTCCAGGATATTGACCCAGCAACGGTGAAGGAACGGCCCCGATACATGTCCAAGTTGGGGCAGTGTGTGTGTGTGTGAGACTCGGAGGTGGAACTTGGAGGTGGCGGTGTTCCCCACGCGCCTGCTGCCCTTGTCCTTCTAGGCGGTGGAGGTCACGGGTTTGGGAGCATAGAAGATAGGAGCAGGAGTAGGCCATTCAGCCCCTCGAGCCTGCTCCACCATTCAATGAGATCATGGCTGATCATCCAAATTCAGTACCCTGTCCCTGCCTTCTCCCCATATCCCTTTAGCCCTAAGAAATATATCTAACTCCTTCTTGAATATATTTAATGAATTGGCCTCAACTGCCTTCTGTGGTAGAGAATTCCACAGGTTCACCACTCTCTGGGTGAAGAAATTCCTCCTCATCTCAATCCTAAATGGCTTACCCCTTATCCTTAGACTGTTACCCCTGGTTCTGGACTCCCTGGCCATCGGGAACATCCTTCCTGCATCTAGTCTGTCTAGTCCTGTTAGAATTTTATAAGTTTCAATGAGATCCCCTCTCATTCTTCTAAACTCCAGCGAATATAATCGACCCAATCTCTCCTCATACGTCATTCCTGCCATCCCAGGTATCAGTCTGGTGAACCTTCGCTGCACTCTCTCTATGACAAGAACATTCTTCCTCAGATAAGGTGACCAAAACTGCACACAATACTCAAGGTGTGGTCTCACCAAGGCCCTGTACAACTGCAGCAAGACATCCTTGTTCCTGTACTCAAACCCTCTCGCTACGAAGGCCAACATACCATTTGCCTTCTTAACCGCCTGCTGCACCTGCATGCTTACCTTCAGCGACTGGTGCACAAGGACACCCAGGTCTCGTTGCACTTCCCCTTCTTCCAATCTATTGCCATTCAGATAATAATCTGCCTTCCTATTTTTGCCACCAAAGTGGATAACCTCGCATTTATCCATATTATACTGCATCTGCCATGCATCTGCCCAATCTGTCCAAATCATACTGGAGTTTCTCGGCATCCTCCTCACAGCACACACGCCCACCCAGCTTTGTGTCGTCTGCAAACTTGGAGATATTACATCTAGTTCCCTCGTCTAGATCATTAATATATATTGTGAATAGCTGGGGTCCTAGGACTGATCCCTGCGGTACCCCACTAGTCACTGCCTGCCACTCGGAAAAAGACCCGTTTATTCCAACTCTTTGCTTCCTGTCTGCCAACCAGTTCTCTATCCAAGTCAGTAGCTTGCCCCCAATCCCATGTGCTTTAACTTTACACACTAATCTCTTATGCGGGACCTTATCGAAAACCTTCTGAAAGTCCAAATACACCACATCTACTGGTTCTCCCTTATCTATTCTACCAGTTACATCCTCAAAAAATTCCAGTAGATTAGTCAAGCACGATTTACCTTTTGTAAATCCATGTTGACTTTGTCCAATCCTGTCACTGTTTTCCAAGTGCTCTGCTATTACATCTTTTATAATGAGCGACGGGAGGGGTCTGGGTACGGTGGGATTGGTGAGTGGTGATCAAGAGCTTGGTTGGACTAAAGGCAGAAAATGTTGGAAACACTCAGCAGGTCAGGCAGCATTTGCGGAGAGAGAAACAGAGTCGGACGTTTCAGGCCGGTGACCCTTTCAGGTGGAAAGAACACAAGGGAAGGCGCGTGATTGGGTGGAAGGCAGGAGGGATTAAATGACAAAATGGGCGATGGTGCGAGGCAAAAGGAGATGGTAATGGGACAAGTAAAGAAACAATGGCCCAGAAATTCGGGTCTCCACGGGTGAGTACGCACGGGGTACTCACCCGTAAGCCCAATGGAAGTGCCGGTTTCGTGCATGCCCTGCGCATGCGCGGGAAACCGGCACTTCCGTTCCCCTGAAAGCAGGGGTTCAGAGGTCGAACGCGTGCGCCGGAGAGGCAGCGCGTGCGCATCGAACTTGCGTTTTTTTTTTACAGGTTTCTCCGGGAGGGTAAGTCTCCAGGAGTTACACATGTAAAAAGCAGGCGCAAGGCCCGCTTTTAACAAGGTAAGTGGTGAATTAATTTTTTTTAAATTCCACAGGTTGTTTATTTTTAAATACTTTAAAGAAAGTTAAGTTTATTTTTAGCCCCGTTAGAAAATGTAATTAATTTTTTCAAAAATTTAAGTTATTGTTTAAAATAGTTATTTCATGTAATTTATAGTTATTTTAAAAATGTGATTTTTTAAAAATTTATTTGAAGATTTAGTGAAGTTTTGGGGCTTATAGTATTTATAGGTTGGACAGCTCTTCCTGTCAAACTTATGAATGAAGCATTCCCTGCTACCATCGGCTCTCCATGGCCCACGTGATCCCAGGGGACGCTTCGAACTAACTGCGCCCCTGGGATACACAAGTACCGCACGCCAGCAGCTGGAGCAGGCCCAGGATCGGAATCCCACGCGGGCCCCACAGCTCAACGGCCGGCGCGCTAGGTAAGTGCAGGTCGGGGACAGAAGCCTCCGACCCGAATTTCTGGGCCGATGGATGGGTCTGGAGGAGGTGTAAATGGGAACGGCAGAATCATCAGCGGCTGTCATCTGGAAAAAATGGGTTATGATCGGAGATTGTTGAAGTCGGTGTCGAGTCCGGATGCAAGGTTTGGGTTTTGGGGCTGTTGGTTTGTGACAGGCAAATTGACTGACTGACTGACTTTTTTTTCTCAAAAAAAATATATAAATATGATACAACTGGTCTCTGTCAGCTGGTTCGTGACAATGCAGATCTTCGCTGTGAGCTCCCTAAGCTGGAGAAGCGACTTCGGGCTACAGCTGAGAGAGTCAAGGCCCTGGAGGGTGCACTGAAGGAGGCCAAGGAAGGGGCGATGAAGGACCGCAGGCGGTACCAGATCGAGGTCGACCGCATCAAGGAGGTCGTGCGCTCCAAGAACCTGCCGAGGCGCTCCCACTCGGCTCAGATCGGTAAGTGCGACCGCGTCCCCGGCCTGCGTCTCTGCCACCAAAAATTTTAAAAACGAGCCAACAGGTTGGGTGATTGGGCAGAAGCTTGGCAGATGCAATATAACGTGGATAAATGCGAGGTTATCCACTTTGGTGGCAAAAACAGGAAGGCAGATTATTATCTGAACGGCAATAGATTGGGAGAAGTGGAAGTGCAACGAGACCTGGGTGTCCTTGTGCACCAGTCGCTGAAGGTAAGCATGCAGGTGCAGCAGGCGGTTAAGAAGGCAAATGGTATGTTGGCCTTCGTAGCGAGAGGGTTTGAGTAGAGGAACAAGGATGTCTTGCTGCAGTTGTACAGGGCCTTGGTGAGACCGCACCTTGAGTATTGTGTGCAGTTTTGGTCGCCTTATCTGAGGAAGGATGTTCTTGCCGTGGAAGGAGTTCAGCGAAGATTCACCAGGCTGATACCTGGGATGGCAGGAATGACGTATGAGGAGAGATTGGGATGATTGGGCTTGTACTCGCTGGAGTTTAGAAGAATGAGAGGGGATCTCATTGAAACTTATAAAATTCTGACAGGACTGGACAGACTAGATGCAGGAAGGATGTTCCCGATGGTGGGGAGCCCAGAACCAGGGGTCACAGTCTAAGGATAAGGGGTAGGCCATTTAGGACAGAAATGAGGAGGAATTTCTTCACCCAGAGAGTGGTGAACCTGTGGAATTCTCTACCACAGAAGGCAGTAGAGGCCAATTCATTAAATATATTCAAGAAGGAGTTGGATATATTTCTTAAGGCTAAAGGGATCAAGGGGTATGGGGAGAAAGCAGGGACTGGGTACTGAACTTGGATGATCAGCCATGATTGCATTGAATGGCGGAGCAGGCTCGAGGGGCCGAATGGCCGACTCCTGCTCCTATCTTCTATGTTGAGTCTACGTGGGGGTATGTTGTAGGACATTGTCATAAGAAATAGGAGCAGGAGTCGGCCATACGGCCCCTCGAGCCTGCTCCGCCATTCAGTAAGATCATGGCTGATCATCGACCTCAACTCCACTTTCCTGCACTTTCCCCATATCCCTCGATTCCCCTAGAGTCCAAAAATCTATCGATCTCGGTCTTGAATATCATCTTCTTCTTAGGCAGTCCCTCGGAACCGAGGATGACTTGCTTCCACACTAAAAATGAGTTCTCAGGTGACTGATTAGTCCAGTGCTGGACCTACAGTCTCTGTCACAGGTGGGGCAGACGGTGTTTGAAGGGTTGGGTGGGTGGGGTGCTTGGGTTGACGTGCGCTCCTTGCGCTGCCTGCGCTTGGCTTCCGCTTGCTCCCGGCGAAGAGACTCGAGGTTGTTCAGCGCCTTCCTGGATGCTTCTCCTCCACATTGTGCGGTCTTGGGCCAGGGATTCCCAGGTGTCGGTGGGGGATGTTACACTTTTTCCAAGGAGGCTTTGAGGGTGTCCTTGAAGCGCTTCCTCTGCCCACCTGGGGCTCTCTTGCCGTGTCGGAGTTCTGAGTAGAGCGCTTGTTTTGGGAGTCTCGTATCGGGCATGCGGACAATGTGACCCGTCCATCGGAGCTGATCGAGCGTGGTCAAAGCTTCGCTGCTGGGGATGTTGGCCTGAGCAAGAACACTGATGTTGGTGCGCCTATCCTGCCAATGGATTTGCAGGATCCTGCGGAGGCAGCGTTGGTGGTACCTCTCCAGTGCTTTGAGGTGCCTGCTGTACATGGTCCATGTCCTGAGGCTTGGGTCTGCGCTCACTCGGAGGTCGAACTCCAAACCATCGTCAACACCTTCACCGAAGCATACGAGAGCATGGGCCTTACACTAAACATCCGTAAGACAAAGGTCCTCTACCAACCTGCCCCCGCCACACAGTACTGCCCCCCGATTATCAAAATCCATGATGAGGCCTTGGGCAACGTGGACCACTTTCCATACCTCGGGAGCCTACTGTCAACAAGGGCAGACGTCGACGACGAAGTCCAACACCGCCTTCAGTGTGCCAGTGCAGCCTTCGGTCGCCTGAGGAAGAGAGTGTTTGAAGACCAGGACCTCAAACCCAGCACTAAGCTCATGGTCTACAGAACAGCAGTATTGAATACTCAACGACTGAGCCTCCACAGCCCTCTGGGGCAGAGAATTCCAAAGATTCACCACCCTCTGAGTGAAGAAATTCCTCCTCGTCTCGGTCCTAAATGGCCGACCCCTTATCTTGTGACTGTGACCTCTGGTTCTAGACTCTCCAGCCTGTTTAAGAAGTCGAGCCCCTTAAAGAATTTTATACATTTCAATGAGATCACCTCTCATTCTTCTAAACTCTAGGGAACATAGGCCTATTCTACTCAATTGAGGGAGGAAATCGCGGAGGTACTGGCCATGATATTCAATCCTCCTTCAATACGGGGGGTGGTGCCAGAGGACTGGAGAATTGCAAATATTACACCATTGTTCAAAAAAGGGTGTAAAGATAAACCCAGCAACTACAGGCCAGTCAGCTTGACCTCGGTAGCGGGGAAGCTTTTAGAAACAGTTATCAGGGACAAAATTAGGAGTCATTTGGACAAGTGTGGATTAATTAAGGAAAGACAGCACGGATTTGTTAAAGGCAAATCGTGTTTAACCAACTTGATTGAGTTCTTTGATGAGGTAACAGAGAGGGTTGATGAGGGCAATGCGGTTGACGTGGTGTACGTGGATTTCCAAAAGGAGTTCGACAAAGTGCCACATATTAGGCTTGCCAGCAAAGTTGAAGCCCATGGAATAAAAGGGACAGCGGCAGCCTGGATATGGAATTGGCCAAGTGACAGGAAACAGAGAGTAGTGGTGAACGGTTGTTTTTCGGACTGGAGGAAGGTACACAGTGGTGTTCCCCAGGGGTCGGTTCTAGGACCATTGCTTGTCTTGATATATATTAATGACTTGGACTTGGGTGTACAGGGCACAATTTCAAAATTTGCAGATGACACAAAACTTGGAAGTATAGTGAACAGTGAGGAGGAGCGTGATAGACTTCAAGAGAACATAGACAGGCTGGTGGAATGGGCGGACACGTGGCAGATGAAATTTAACGCAGAAATGTGCGAAGTGATACATTTTGGTAGAAAGAATGAGGAGAGGACATGTAAACTAAAGGGTACAATCCTAAAGGGGGTGCATGAACAGGGAGACCTGGGGGTGTATGTGCACAAATCGTTGAAGGTGGCAGGGCAGGTTGAGATAGCAGTTAAAAGGTCTTACGGGATCCTGGGCTTCATAAATAGAGGCATAGAGAACAAAAGTGTGGAAATTATGATGAACCTTTATAAAACACTGGTTTGGCCTCAACTGGAGTATTGTGTCCAATTCTGGGCACCGCACTTTAGGAAGAATGTGAAGGCCTCAGAGAGGGTGCAGAAAAGATTTACAAGAATGGTTCCAGGGGGCTGAGGGACTTCAGTGACGTGGAGAGACTGGAGAAGCTGGGGTTGTTCTCCTTAGAGCAGAGAAGGTTGAGAGTAGATTTGATGGCGGTGTTCAAAATCATGAGGGGGTCTGGACAGAGTAGATGGAGAGAAACTGTTCCCGTTGGCGGAAGGGTCGAGGACCAGAGGACACAGATTTAAGATGATTGGCAGAAGAACCAAAGGCGACAGGAGGAAAAACTTGTTTACGCAGCGAGTGGTTGTGATCTGGAACGCGCTGCCTGAGAGGGTGGTGGAGGCAGACTCGATCGCGGCTTTCAAAAGGGAATTGGATAAGTACCTGAAGGAAAAAAATTTGCAGGGCTACGGGGAAAGGGCGGGGGAGTGGGACTAGCTGAAGTGCTCTTCACAGAAATCACAGAAACCACACAGTGCAGATAGAGGCCATTTCGGCCCATCGAGCCTGCACCGACACATATCCCACCCGATCCCCGTAACCCCTACACCAACACATATCCCACCCTATCCCTGTAACCCCACGTATTTAATCCCCCTAACACTAAGGGTCAATTTATCATAGCCAATCAACCTAACCCGCATAACTTGCAGAGAGCCGGCACGGGCTCGACGGGCCGAATGGCCGCCTTCCGTGCTGTAACCATTCTATGAGTCTCTCCTCATAGGACAATCCCCTTATAGCAGGAATCAGTCTAGTGAACCTTTGTTGCACTCCCTCTAAGGCAAGTATATCCTTCCTTAGCTAAGGAGACCAAAACTGTACACAGTACGAGATCCCCATTGCCCTTACGTGAAGGTATTACAGGATATTGCCTAACGGAGAAATAAGAAAAAATTTGTGCCTTTCACGACCTCAGGACGTCCCAAATCGCTTCACAGCCAATGAAGTATTTTTTTCTGAAGTGTGGTCACTGTTGTAATGTAGGAAACGCGGCAGACAATTTGCACACAGCAAGCTCCCACAAACAGCAATGTGACAATGACCAGATAATCTTGGGGGGGGGGGGGGTGGTTTAGTGATGTTGGTTGAGGGATAGCTATTGGCCCCAGGATTTGTTGTGATCTGGAACGCGCTGCCTGAAAGGGCGGTGGGAGCAGATTCAATAGTAACTTTCAAAAGGGGAATTGGATAAATACTTGGATGGGAAAAATTTGCAGGGCTACAGGGGAAAGAGCAAGTGTCAGGGCGAGGCTGGTTCTGGACCCAAGTGCAGACAGACGAGGCGAGAAGCAGGTATGCAGTCTTAAATAAAAGTACTTTACTAGAATCACACAGGTAAACAGTTACAAACATAGGAGCTCAAGACAAGCAACCACTAGGCCAACGGCTTGTCAAGGTAGGAACTCAAGACAAGCTACCGTGAGGCAACCGGCTTGTCAAGACAAGCTACCATGAGGCAACCGGCTTGTCAAGACAAGCTACCACAGGGCAACCGGCTTGTCCAAAACTGAGCACCTAGTCAAGACAGAGCACCTAGTCAGGACTGAGCCCAGAGGGAAGAAACCACAGAACTTACATACAAGCAAAAACAGGTGAAACCAATAAACCAGATAAAAGGCAGTTAAGTAATAAACAGGAGAAACAAGTAACAATTAACAAAGGGAAACCAACCAGTGAAGGTGCCATCTAGGGGTTACTGAAGGAACTGACCGGCACCCTCACAGCAAGGAGAGGGGGTGGTGATTTAATTGGAGAGCTCGTTGGCCGAATGGCGGCCTCGTGTGCTGTATGATTCTTAGCCAGCGACTATAGCTGGGATAGTGAGCAGTGTGGGACGAATGGGATCGCTCCTTCAAAGAGCCGGCACGGGCACAATGGGACAGGCCGAATGGCCGCCTCCTGCGCTGGCGAGGTTCTGTGACTCTGCCATTCTCTTCCAGCCAAGCCGATCCGTCCCGGGCACCACACAGCCTGCTCTCCGGTCAGCAGCCACGGGTCCCGCCACCCCGACTCCTGCACATACAGCAACTCGCTCTTTCAGACCTGCCACCCGATATACATGCCTGGTCCGTCGGAGATCTCCAGGGACAAATAGTAAGTGGCGCGGGGGGAGCGCCGGGGGAAGCGGGGGGCACTTCTCCATGTACGGATCGTGAGGGGGTTATTTCGGTGGAAGGCTGAAAACAGGCGCTGTGCTAATAAGACGCGCCTGTTTGACAGTCTAGTTTTAGCACGCAATTTTGGTCCCAATTGCTGATTACCATAATTTGAATTTGCCTGCAGGCGCTGAAACAGAGACACCTGCAGGTTTAGCACTTGGGTGCTGATTAGACGTAATTTTCGTGGCGCAGCATATGTGCGGTTCCACAGTGCGGCACTCCCTCAGTACCGCCCCTCCGACAGTGCGGCGCTCCCTCAGTACCACCCCTCCGACAGTGCGGCGCTCCCTCGGTACCGCCCCTCCGACAGTGCGGCGCTCCCTCAGTACCGCCCCTCCGACAGTGCGGCGCTCCCTCGGTACCGCCCCTCCGACAGTGCGGCGCTCCCTCGGTACCGCCCCTCCGACAGTGCGGCGCTCCCTCGGTACCGCCCCTCCGACAGTGCGGCGCTCCCTCGGTACCGCCCCTCCGACAGTGCGGCGCTCCCTCGGTACCGCCCCTCCGACAGTGCGGCGCTCCCTCGGTACCGCCCCTCCGACAGTGCGGCGCTCCCTCGGTACCGCCCCTCCGACAGTGCGGCGCTCCCTCGGTACCGCTCCTCCGACAGTGCGGCGCTCCCTCGGTACCGCCCCTCCGACAGTGCGGCGCTCCCTCGGTACCGCCCCTCCGACAGTGCGGCGCTCCCTCGGTGCCGCCCCTCCGACAGTGCGGCGCTCCCTCGGTACCGCCCCTCCGACAGTGCGGCGCTCCCTCGGTACCGCCCCTCCGACAGTGCGGCGCTCCCTCGGTACCGCCCCTCCGACAGTGCGGCGCTCCCTCGGTGCCGCCCCTCCGACAGTGCGGCGCTCCCTCGGTGCCGCCCCTCCGACAGTGCGGCGCTCCCTCGGTGCCGCCCCTCCGACAGTGCGGCGCTCCCTCGGTGCCGCCCCTCCGACAGTGCGGCGCTCCCTCGGTGCCGCCCCTCCGACAGTGCGGCGCTCCCTCGGTGCCGCCCCTCCGACAGTGCGGCGCTCCCTCGGTGCCGCCCCTCCGACAGTGCGGCGCTCCCTCGGTGCCGCCCCTCCGACAGTGCGGCGCTCCCTCGGTGCCGCCCCTCCGACAGTGCGGCGCTCCCTCGGTGCCGCCCCTCCGACAGTGCGGCGCTCCCTCGGTACTGGCACTGGGAGTGTCAGCCTGGGTTATGGGGCTCGAGTCTTTGGAGTGGGAGAGAGTGTGTGTGTGTGGATTGGGAACGGTGCTAAGCGTCTGATCTCTGTCTTTCCCAGCTCTCTAACCGGAAGCTGCTCAAGTGGAACAGTGTCGTCTGGGGATGGTTTTGACCAGTATCAGAAACCGATCATGGACAACGGTGAGGGGGACCTTCAGACCTCATTTCCTGGGCTCGCCGCTACTGCGACCTCAGAGCTTGTTTCATTCCTGCTCGTCCCAGAGCTGGTGACAGTGAAGCGCTGATCCCTGGGCAGGTGATGCGGTAAAACACAGGCTAGCGCAGGAACCCCCGGGCAAGAGATGTGTAAAACACAGGTTAGCGCAGGTACCCCCAGCAGGAGATGTGTAAAACACAGGCTAGCGCAGGTTCCCGGGCAGGAGATGTGTAAAACACAGGCTAGCGCAGGAACCCCGGGCAGGAGATGCGGTGAAACACAGGCTAGCGCAGGTACCCCCGGGCAGGAGATGTGTAAAACACAGGCTAGCGCAGGAACCCCGGGCAGGAGATGCGGTGAAACACAGGCTAGCGCAGGTACCCCCCGGGCAGGAGATGTGTAAAACACAGGCTAGCGCAGGTTCCCGGGCAGGAGATGTGTAAAACACAGGCTAGCGCAGGAACCCTGGGCAGGAGATGCGGTGAAACACAGGCTAGCGCAGGAACCCCGGGCAGGAGATGTGTAAAACACAGGCTAGCGCAGGAACCCCGGGCAGGAGATGTGTAAAACACAGGCTAGTGCAGGTTCCCAGGCAGGAGATGTGTAAAACACAGGCTAGCGCAGGTTCCCCGGGCAGGAGATGTGTAAAACACAGGCTAGTGCAGGTTCCCGGGCAGGAGATGTGTAAAACACAGGCTAGCGGGCAGGAGATGTGTAAAACACAGGCTAGCGCAGGTACCCCCGGGCAGGAGATGTGTAAAACACAGGCTAGCGCAGGTACCCCCGGGCAGGAGATGTGTAAAACACAGGCTAGCGCAGGTACCACCGGGCAGGAGATGTGTAAAACACAGGCTAGCGCAGGTACCCCCGGGCAGGAGATGTGTAAAACACAGGCTAGCGCAGGTACCCCGGGTAGGAGATGTGTAAAACACAGGCTAGCGCAGGTACCCCCGGGCAGGAGATGCGGTGAAACACAGGCTAGCGCAGGTACCCCCGGGCAGGAGATGTGTAAAACACAGGCTAGCGGGCAGGAGATGTGTAAAACACAGGCTAGCGCAGGTACCCCCGGGCAGGAGATGTGTAAAACACAGGCTAGCGCAGGTACCCCCGGGCAGGAGATGTGTAAAACACAGGCTAGCGCAGGTTCCCTGGCAGCTCTGGGGAATATCATTCTCTCGGTTTGCTATTTACTCTCTGCCTTTCTCTTTCTTTCTCCCTCTCTTCCTTCCTCCTCGGTCCATTCTTCTCTCGTACACAGGCAACGAAACTGACATCAATGATAACAGGTGAGCAAGTTGTTCGCTGCTGTCTTACCCCGCTCTGGTCCGAGACCTCCCGAGCCCTCGGATATTGCTTCTCGACCTCTGGTGCTCGACCATCACTCTTATACAGTCTCCGTTACTGACCGACGCCTCAACGAGCGGGGTCCTGGTTTCTTTTTACAAAGAGGGGCTGGGTTTACGACAGGTCCTTCCGGGCAGGCGGAATTGAGTTAAGCCTCAGCTGTACCTGCCCAGTGAGTGTTTGATGGGACAGTGTAGAGGGAGCTTTACTCTGTATCTAACCCCGTGCTGTACCTGCCCTGGGAGTGTTTGATGGGACAGTGTAGAGGGTGCTTTACTCTGTATCTAACCCCGTGCTGTACCTGCCCTGGGAGTGTTTGATGGGACAGTGTAGAGGGAGCTTTACTCTGTATCTAACCCGTGCTGTACCTGCCCTGGGAGTGTTTGATGGGACAGTGTAGAGGGAGCTTTACTCTGTATCTAACTCCGTGCTGTACCTGCCCTGGGAGTGTTTGATGGGATAGTGTAGAGGGAGCTTTACTCTGTATCTAACCCGTGCTGTACCTGCCCTGGGAGTGTTTGACGGGGACAGTGTAGAGGGAGCTTTACTCTGTATCTAACCCCGTGCTGTACCTGCCCTGGGAGTGTTTGATGGGACAGTGTAGAGGGAGCTTTACTCTGTATCTAACCCCGTGCTGTACCTGCCCTGGGAGTGTTTGACGGGGACAGTGTAGAGGGGGCTTTACTCTGTATCTAACCCATGCTGGAGAAGCTGGGATTGTTCTCCTTAGAGTCATAGTCATAGAGTTATACAGCACAGAAAGAAGCCCTTCGGCCCATCGTGTCCGCGCCGACCATCAATCCCTGTCCAGTCTAATCCCATTTTCCAGCATTTGGTCCATAGCCTTGTATGCAATGGCATTGCAAGTGCTCATCCAAATGCTTCTTGAATGTTATGAGGGTTCCTGCCTCTACCACCCTTTCAGGCAGTGAGTTCCAGATTCCAACCACCCTCTGGCAGAAAAGGTTAAGGGGAGATTTAATAGAGATGTTCAAAATCATGAGGGATTTTGATCGAGTAGAGAGGGAGAAACTGTTTCCAGTGGCAGGAGGGTCGGTAACCAGAGGACACAGATTTAAGGTAATCGGCAAAAGAACCAGAGGGGGAGATGCGGGTTGTTTTTTACGCAGCGAGTTGTTGTGATCTGGAACGCGCTGCCTGAAAGGGCGGTGGGAGCAGATTCAATAGTAACTTTCAAATGGGGAATTGGAGAAAATGTGCAGGGCTATGGGAGAAAGAGCAGGGCTACGGGGAGAGTGGGGATTTATTGGCTAGCTCTTGCAAAGAGCTGGCACAGGCTCGATGGGGCCTCCTCCTGCGCTGTGTGATTTTATGATTCTGTGATCGCAGGAATGAGTCGCACTGTAGCTGTGAAGCCGAGGACCAGTCTAAACTCTACGTCTTCCAGCAGCAGACCGCTGCAAGCTAGTGGCCAGGCTCCAAGTGCAGGTACCCCATTGCTTCCCGTGCTCCGTTAACCCGCATTTCGGTTCCCGCTGCTCGATCCCGCGCTCCGTTCGTACGGTGGACTGCCTGTGCAGGGAGGCTCGCTGCAACTCCAATGTAGAGTAGAGTAGCGCACGTACGTGCGTGTTGTGAATCGGCACTGTGCAGCACCTTTGCTGTACAAAGCCCTGGTTAGACCACACCTGGAGTACTGTGTTCATTTGACCAAGTGTGGCATGAAGGAGCCCTAGTAAAGCTGAAGCCAATGGGAATCGGCGGGGTGGGGGGGGGTGGAAAACGCTCCACTGATTGGAGTCATACCTAGTGACGTAATAAAACTCACTACACACTTGGCTTGAGTATAAAGCAAGGCTTTAATCAACTTGTTTCAGAACATGGAGGTCTAGTTGTACTTCACTAGTTCCTTGTCTTACAAAATGTCCCTGGCAAGCTGGGGCCGACGCCCAAGTATTTATACTCCTTGTACAGCGCCACCAGCTGGCCGTCCAGTGTTATTTCACGAGTAGTTTCTTGATGAACGATGAGATTTATAACACCTAGCACAAAGGAAAATGGTTGTGGTGGTTGGAGGTCAATTATCACAGCCCCAGGACATCGCTGCAGGAGTTCCTCAGGGCAGTGGCCAAGGCCCAACCATCTTCAGCTGCTTCATCAATGACCTTCCCTCCAACATAAGGTCAGAAATGGGGATGTTCGCTGATGACTGCACAGTGTTCAGTGCCATCAGATAGAAACATAGAAGATAGGAGCAGGAGTCGGCCCTTCGGCCCCTCGAGCCTGCGCTGCCATTCAATGAGATCATGGCTGATCATCCAAATTCAGTACCCTGTCCCTGCTTTCTCCCCATATCCCTTTAGCCTCAAGAAATATATCTAACTCCTTCCTGAATATATTTAATGAATTGACCTCAACTGCCTTCTAATGACGCAGTCCATGCCCGCATGCAACAAGACCTGGACGACGTTCAGGCTTGGGCTGATAAGTGGCAGATAACATTCGCGCCACACAAGTGCCAGGGAATGACTATCTCCAACAAGCGAGAGTCTAACCACCGCCCCTTGACATTCAACGGCATTACCATCGCCGAATCCCCCACCATCAACATCCTGGGGGGTCACCATTGACCAGAAACTTAACTGGACCAGCCACATAAATACTGTGGCTACCAGAGCAGGTCAGAGGCTGGGGATTCTGCGGCGAGTGTCTCACCTCTCGGCTCCCCAAAGCCTTTCCACCATCTACAAGGCACAAGTCAGGAGTGTGATGGAATACTCACCACTTGCCTGGATGAGTGCAGCTCCAACAACACTCAAGAAGCTCGACACCACCAGGACAAAGCAGCCCGCTTGATTGGCACCCCATCCACCACCTTAAACATTCACTCCCTCCACCACCGGCGCACCGTGGCTGCTTTGTACCATCTACAAGACGCACTGCAGCAACTCGCCAAGGCTTCTTCGGCAGCACCTCCCAAACCCGCGACCTCTTCCACCTAGAAGGACGAGGGCAGCAGGCGCACGGGAACACCACCACCTCCAAGTTCCCCTCCGAGTCCCACACACACCATCCTGACTTGGATATATATCGGTCGTTCCTTCATCATCGCTGGGTCAAAATCCTGGAACTCCCTCCCTAACAGCACTGTGGGAGCACCTTCACCACACGGACTGCAGCGGTTCAAGAAGGCGGCTCCCCACCACCTTCTCGAGGGCAACTAGGGATGGGCAATAAATGCTGGCTTTGCCAGCGACGCCCACATCCCATAAAAACGAATTTAAATAAAAAAAGTTCCAGGGGTCGCAGTCTAAGGATAAGGGGTAAGCCATTTAGGACAGAGATGAGGAGGAATTTCTTCACCCAGAGAGTGGTGAACCTGTGGAATTCTCTACCACAGAAGGCAGTTGAGGCCAATTCATTAAATATATTCAAGAAGGAGTTAGATATATTTCTTAAGGCTAAAGGGATCAAGGGATATGGGGAGAAAGCAGGGACAGGGTACTGAGTTTGGATGATCAGCCATGATCTCATTGAATGGCGGAGCAGGCTCGAGGGGCCGAATGGCCTACTCCTGCTCCTATCTTCTATGTTTCTATGTTCTGGGCACCGCACTCCTCCCCGCCTCTAGCACGGGAGGCGGGATAGTCAAGGAGGTCGATTGAAATAGTCGAGTCTGGAGGAGACGAAGGCATGGACTGTGATGAATATGAAGCGATCTCTGCCCCGGTCCAGCTCCCTCCTTGAAGGCTCCCTATAGAAGTGTCGGCTGTCCATACGTGGAATAGAGAGGAGTGGGTGGGGGGCTCTCCTACCACCTGTAATATTTTCTTTATTCGTCTCACAGGTGCTGGAACGGAGGCTTCGAGGCAGCAAGCAACCGACCCTGCTCTGGAACCCGTCGACCGATGACTCCAGCTCCCACTCTGTCGTTAATTTAAAAGAAAAAAACCTCTTGTGCTCTCCCGCCTTCACCCCCGTGTAGCTCCCCTTTACCCCGAGCGAGTCTTGAAGTAGGGGTGGAGGTGCAGTGGGGGCGGGGGGGTGAAGCTCCTGTTGTCTACACTGCCCTTTTTCGCTGTCTGTAAGCTTTCCTGATTTACGTTCAAATGAGGAAAGTGCTCGCTCTTGATCTGTCCTGGCTAGTTGTGTGTGCGTGTGTGTGTGTGTGTGTGTGTGTGTGTGTGTGAGCGCGCCGCAAGTGCGCGTCTTGTCCCTGTCCTTGTCCGTGACTACTCCCAGCGCTAGTGTACTCTATGAACAAATAGAATTTTCTATCGTATAAATAGGCTTTCAAATATTTTGGGGGGAGCGGAGGGAGGGATTGCCCAAGTATGAATATCGAGTGCTTTCACTTGTAAAATCTTGAAGTAGAGAGTGAGGGAGGGGCAGAGGCCGACATAACTGCTGAAGTCTTCCTCCATTCCTCTTTAAAACGATCCCTCAAATTTGTTAACTTCGGCTAACACACTTCAAATCGCTAGAATTAGGTGATGGGGGCGTAGGTTTGGTCTGGTGTTCTCGATCAGTGCTGTTCAAGGTCATGTTATGCTAAACTTGTATCGAACCTTGGCTAGACCACACTTGGAGCACTGTGTATAGTTCTGGTCTCCATATACCTTGGTTAGACCACACTTGGAGCGCTGTGCACAGTTCTGGTCTCCATATACCTTGGTTAGACCACACTTGGAGCACTGTGCACAGTTCTGGTCTCCATATACCTTGGTTAGACCACACTTGGAGCACTGTGCACAGTTCTGGTCTCCATATACCTTGGTTAGACCACACTTGGAGCGCTGTGCACAGTTCTGGTCTCCATATACCTTGGTTAGACCACACTTGGAGCACTGTGCACCGTTCTGGTCTCCATATACCTTGGCTAGACCACACTTGGAGCACTGTGTACAGTTCTGGTCTCCATATACCTTGGTTAGACCACACTTGGAGCACTGTGCACAGTTCTGGTCTCCATATACCTTGGGTAGACCACACTTGGAGCACTGTGTACAGTTCTGGTCTCCGTATACCTTGGTTAGACCACACTTGGAGCGCTGTGCACAGTTCTGGTCTCTGTATACCTTGGTTAGACCACACTTGGAGCGCTGTGCACAGTTCTGGTCTCCGTATACCTTGGTTAGACCACACTTGGAGCACTGTGCACAGTTCTGGTCTCTGTATACCTTGGTTAGACCACACTTGGAGCACTGTGCACAGTTCTGGTCTCCGTATACCTTGGTTAGACCACACTTGGAGCACTGTGCACAGTTCTGGTCTCCGTATACCTTGGTTAGACCACACTTGGAGCACTGTGCACAGTTCTGGTCTCCATATACCTTGGTTAGACCACACTTGGAGCACTGCGTACAGTTCTGGTCTCCGTATACCTTGGTTAGACCACACTTGGAGCACTGTGCACAGTTCTGGTCTCCATATACCTTGGTTAGACCACACTTGGAGCACTGTGCACAGTTCTGGTCTCCGTATACCTTGGTTAGACCACACTTGGAGCACTGTGCACAGTTCTGGTCTCCGTATACCTTGGTTAGACCACACTTGGAGCACCGTGCACAGTTCTGGTCTCCGTATACCTTGGTTAGACCACACTGGGAGCACTGTGCACAGTTCTGGTCTCCGTATACCTTGGTTAGACCACACTTGGAGCACCGTGCACAGTTCTGGTCTCCGTATACCTTGGTTAGACCACACTTGGAGCACTGCGTACAGTTCTGGTCTCCGTATACCTTGGTTAGACCACACTTGGAGCACTGTGCACAGTTCTGGTCTCCATATACCTTGGTTAGACCACACTTGGAGCACTGTGCACAGTTCTGGTCTCCATATACCTTGGTTAGACCACACTTGGAGCACTGTGCACAGTTCTGGTCTCCGTATACCTTGGTTAGACCACACTTGGAGCACTGTGCACAGTTCTGGTCTCCATATACCTTGGTTAGACCACACTTGGAGCACTGTGCACAGTTCTGGTCTCCGTATACCTGGGTTAGACCACACTGGGAGCACTGTGCACAGTTCTGGTCTCCGTATACCTTGGTTAGACCACACTTGGAGCACTGCGTACAGTTCTGGTCTCCATATACCTCGGTTAGACCACACTTGGAGTACTGCGTACAGTTCTGGTCTCCATATACCTTGGTTAGACCACACTTGGAGCACCGTGCACAGTTCTGGTCTCCCTATACCTTTGTTAGACCACACTTGGAGCACTGCGTACAGTTCTGGTCTCCATATACCTTGGTTAGACCACACTTGGAGCACTGCGTACAGTTCTGGTCTCCATATTACAAAAAGGATATAGAGGCACTGGAGAGGGTGCAAAGAAGATTTACAAGGATGATAACCAGAAATGCGAGGGTATACATGTCGAGAAAGGATGAACAGGCTGGGTCTCTTTTCTCTTTGACAAAAGAAGGCTGAGGGGTGACCCAATAGAGGTTTTTAAAATTATGAAAGGTTTTGATCGAGTGGATACAGAGAGAGTGTTCCCACTTGTGGGGAAGAGCAAAACTAGCGGCCATCAATATAAGATAGTCACCAAGAAATCCAACAGGGAATTCAGGAGAAACTTCTTTACCCAGAGAGTGGTGAGAATGTGGAACTCGCTACGACAGGGAGTGGTGGAGGCGAATAGTATCGATGTATTTAAGGGGAGGCTGGACAAGCATCTGAGGGAGAAGGGAATAGAGGGTTACGCTGATAGATTTAGATGAGGAAAGACGGGAGGAGGCTCGAGTGGAGCATAAACGCCGGCATGGACTGGTTGGGCCGAATGGCCTGTTTCTGTGCCGTATATCCGATGTAATCATTGTGATACTGTGCAGACCAACGCACTCCTGGCCAGCCTCCCACCTTCTATTCTCCATAAACCTGAGGTCATCCAAAACTCTGCTGCCCCGTGTCCTAACTCGCACCGAGTCCCGTTCACCCATCACCCCCTGTTGCTCGCTGACCTACACTGGCTCACGGTTAAGCAGTGCCTTAATTTCAAAATTCTCATTCTTGTTTTCAAATCCCTCCATGGCCTCCTCGCGCCCCTCTCCCTATCTCTGTAACCTCCTCCAGCCCCCTACAACCCTCCCTATCTCTGTAACCTCCTCCAGCCCCTACAACCCTCCCTATCTCTGTAACCTCCTCCAGCCCCCGACAACCCTCCCTATCTCTGTAACCTCCTACAACCCTCCCTATCTCTGTAACCTCCTCCAGCCCCTACAACCCTCTCTCTCTCTGTAACCTCCTCCAGCCCCCTACAACCCTCCCTATCTCTGTAACCTCCTACAGCCCTTCCTATCTCTGTAACCTCCTCCAGCCCCCTACAACCCTCCCTATCTCTGTAACCTCCTCCAGCCCCTACAACCCTCCCTATCTCTGTAACTTCCTCCAGCCCTCTACAACCCTCCCTATCTCTGGAACCTCCTCCAGCCCCTACAGCCCTTCCTATCTCTGTAACCTCCTCCAGTCCCTATAACCCTTCAAGATCTCTGCGCTCCTCCAATTCCGGCCTCTTGCGCATCCCCCTGATTTCCACCGCTCCACCATTGGCGGCCGTGCCTTCAGCCGCCTGGACCCCGAGCTCTGGAATTCCCTCCCTAAACCTCTCCGCCTCTCACTCTCTCCTCCTTTAAGATGTTCCTTAAATCCTACCTCTTTGACCAAGCTTTTAGTCACCTGCCCTAATATCTCCTGTTGTGGATTGGTGTCAAATTTTGTTTGATAATCGCTCCTGTGAAGCGCCTTGGGATGTTTTACTATGTTAAAGGTACGTTGTTGTACAAAATTCATAGAGGGCTTGACAGGGTAGATGCAGGGAGGATGTTTCCCCTGGCTGGGGTGTCTAGAACCAGGGGTCAGAATAAGAGGTCGGCCATTTAGGACTGAGACGAGGAGGAATTTCTTCACTCAGAGGGCGGTGAATCTTTGGAATTCTCCACCCGAGGGCTGTGGAGGCTCAGTCGTTGAGTATATTCAAGGCTGAGATCGATAGATTTTTGGATATTAAGGGAATCTAGGGATATGGGGATGGTGCGGGGAGGTGGAGATGAGGCAGAAGATCAGCCATGATCTTATTGAATGGCGGAGCAGGCTCGAAGGGGCCGAATGGCCCACTCCAGCTCCCATTTCTTATGTTTGCTATCAGCGTGCGGATTAGTGCTACAGTCTGGATTAATGCAGTTCCGGGCAGAATTGCACTGTATTCTACATCTGTCAGGAATGACCCAGGTTCTGCCTCGCCTCTTAATTGCTTCCTCCTTTATTCCTAATTGTACTCACCTGTGCATGGTTATATGCCTGCTATTTAAGTGGTGCTTAGTTTATGTTCATTGCTCAGTCTTGAGTTTCACTGCCTGCTACTGTGCTGTTGTTATTTTGTTTATTTCAAGTAAAGTCTATCTTTTTTGCAACCTAACCTCTGCCTCAGTTTGCCTTCCTGCAGTTGGGTTCACCCAGTGCCACTCGTCACAACATCAGTGCACCACCTACCTAGATCAGTGTGGTTCAAACTAGAATGGTTTTCTAGAAAAATGCAACTCCATGCAACAACAAAAAAAAAAAACATGCTATTCTAGATAGCATCGCACCGGGGCCGAACCGAGCACCCTTTCGATCAGTGTAGAACCCATGCATTGTTCCAGATCACTATGCGGAATTGTGCACTGTGTGTCATCCCTTGGAACACCAACCCGTTTAAACAGCTTACACTTTACCCTGCTGCTGTTCCTACCCTTGCTGAGAGTTGACTGCAGGGGGGTTTGCAGGGAAACTGCAATTCATTCCCCCCGTTACCGATCTGTACAGTAATTAGGAAGGCTAATGGAATGTTGGCCTTTATTGCAAGGGGGTTGGAGTATAAAAGCAGGGAAGTCCTGCTATAACTGTGCAGGGCGTTGGTGAGACCGCACCTGGAGTACTGCGTACAGTTTTGGTCTCCTTATTTAAGGAGGGATATACTTGCATTGGAGGCAATTCAGAGACGATTCACGAGGTTGATTCCTGGGATGAAGGGGTTGACGTACGAAGAAAGGTTGAGCAGGTTGGGCCTATACTCGTTGGGAGTTTAGAAGAATGAGAGGTGATCTTCTTGAAACATGTAAGATTCTGAGGGGGATTGACAGGGTAGATGCCGAGAGGATGTTTCCCCTCGTGGGGGAATCTAGAACTAGGGGGCGTAATTTCAGGGTAAGGGGTCGCCCATTGAAGACGGAGATGAGGAGGAATTTCTTCTGAGGGTCGTGAATCTTTGGAATTCTCTGCCCCAAAGAGCTGTGGAGGCGGAGTCAGTGAATATATTAAAGACGGAGATTGACAGATATTTCAACTACAGGGGAGTCGAGGGTTCTGGGGAGAGAGCGGGAAAGTCGTGTTGAGGCCAAGATTGGATCAGCCATGATCTTATTGAATGGCGGAGCAGGCTCGAGGGGCCGAATGACCGACTCCTGCTCCCGTTTCTTGTGTTCGATCAGAAAATCCCGGAGTTGATCCCCAGTCTGCAGTCCTGAATGCTAGTTCCAGGATTTTGACCCGGCGACGTCCCAAGTCGGGATGGGGTGTGCTTGTGACTTGGGGGAGAACTTGCAGGTGGCGGTGTCCCCAAATACACCCGCTGCCCTCGTCCTTTGTAGGCGGCGGGGGTCGCGGGTTTGAGAGACGCTGTCGAAGCAGCCTTGGCGATTGCCCGCCTCCCCCTTCCCACCCGCCAGCAGTCACCATCCCGGCTCGCACGCGAGGAACGGTTAAAGTACCGAGAGCCTCGTCCGCCCTCCGCGAGCCCGTACGCAAGCTCCCCGCGCGCCGGCCGCCCGCACGCGCAGAGGCGTGGGCGGGGCACGGCTGTGTCCCCTCGCAGGGCTCCGCGTCCCATCGGCCGCCCGCGCGGCTCCAGCCTCGGCGGAGGGAAAGGCGCGTCGTGCGTGACACGGGTGTAATGCCTCCTGCTCTGCAATTAACTGGGATGGGTGTGTGGGGGGAAGCAATGCCAGGGGAGGTCAGCTCATAGCTCTGTATTGACCCTGTCTGGAGTCGCTGCGTTCAGTTCCGGGCCCCGCTCCTCAGGAAGGATCTATTGGACTCGCAGGGGAAGCAGCGCAGATTCACCAGAACGATACCCCGGGGGGCTAAAAGGGGTTAAATCACGAGGACATGTTGCACAGACTAGGCTTGTGTTCCCTCGAGTATAGGAGATCAAAGTGTTGATCTAATCGAGGTGTTTAAGGTGATTAAAGGATTCGATGGGGTCGATAGAGGGAGACTATTTCCTCTGGTGGGGGGAGTCCAGAACAAGGGGGGGCAGAACCTTAAAATTAGAGCCAGGCCGTTCAGGGGTGCTGTCAGGAAACACTTCTTCACACAAAGGGTGGTGGAAATCTGGAACACGCTCCCACCACAAGCTTTGGATGCTGGGGGTCAGTTGGAGCTTTCAAAACTGAGATCGATAGATTTTTGTTGGGTAAGGGGCTCAAGCGATATGGAACCAAGGTAGGTGGATGGAGTTAAGATACAGATCAGCCACGATCTAATTGAATGGCGGAACAGGCTCGGAGCTGAATGGCCTCCTCCTGTTCCTAATGTAACAGGCTTGAGGGGCTGAATGGCCTCCTCCTGTTCCTAGTGTAACAGGCTCGAGGGGCTGAATGGCCTCCTCCTGTTCCTAGTGTAACAGGCTTGAGGGGGGCTGAATGGCCTCCTCCTGTTCCTAATGTAACAGGCTCGAGGGGGACTGAATGGCCTCCTCCTGTTCCTAATGTAACAGGCTCGAGGGGGGCTGAATGGCCTCCTCCTGTTCCTAATGTAACAGGCTCGAGGGGGGCTGAATGGCCTCCTCCTGTTCCTAATGTAACAGGCTCGAGGGGGGCTGAATGGCCTCCTCCTGTTCCTAATGTAACAGGCTCGAGGGGGCTGAATGGCCTCCTCCTGTTCCTCGTGTGACATTTTCAACACCTGGTATTTAAGAATAAATCGAGCAGTTGCTGGAGTGCGGGAGAATTTTGGTTTTGGGACCAAAGCTTTTACTCTCACAGAATGATAATGCGGAAGGTGTCCATTCGGCCTGTCCTGCATGTGCCAGCTCTTTGAAAGAACACTCCAATTAGTCCCCACTCCCCCCCCGCCTCCCCTCCCCGTAACCCTGTAAACTTCCCATTTTTATTTTGGAAAAAATTGAACTATTATTTCTAAGGGGGGTGGGAGGGAGAAGGGTTTGCCGAAAGACTTCAGCAGTTGGATGAACTCAGATTTCGCCATCGTTAACAGCGGGCTGGCATTCCGCTGCTTAATCCCCCAAAAAACCCCAAAAGGCCATGGCGCTTGACGGGGCAAAATATATATCCAAATGAAAACCGAACAAACTGCCCATGCCCGACGCTGTACAGGGAAAGGCTGCGGGGCCGACCCCTCTGCTGCACGTGCGGGAGTCACCATCGAATCCCCGACCTCTTTTTTTTTTCCGCCTGGGGAGACGCCAGCGAGCACACTGCTTCTCCTTGTACGCACACCGAAGACTGCTGCTGTCTGTGCACCCTAAGCGAGTATATTTTATATACATGTATGCGCCCGCGTGTCTGTGTGTGTGTGTGTGTGTGTGTGTGTATGTGTGTATATATACTGCATGTAAACTCTGTACGCCTTTCAATAAAGTACTTCAGTCGCCTGTACAGACGTTAGATACAAAAACAAACCCGAGGTGGGCTGTTTGAGATGTGTTGTTTTTCTTTCTCACCCTCCCTTACGTGGATTCTGTCTCCGAGCTTGTTGCCCCCTCCCCAGGCCAGATCCGGAAGCCAGGAGAGAGGGGGCGGGGAGCTGGGGAGGAGAGGGATGTGGCAGAATGGAGCAGTCGGGCGGTGGGAGGGTTTGTGATATGACATCTGGTGTTTGCTCTTGAAGGCTGATTGCAAATGCTTTAATTACAAAGTATTTACAGCGTAGTAACATTCATCCCAACTGGTCCGTGCTGCTGTTTATGCTCCACACCAGCCTCCTCCCCACCCCTACTGCATCTCGCCCTATCGGCATGTCCGTCTATTCCTTTCTCACTCATGTGCATATCCAGCTGCCCCTTAAATGCATCTGTGCGATTCGCCTCAACCACTCCCTGTGGGAGTGTCAGCTGTGGTTTAGTGGGAAGCACTCTCACCGTTTGAGTCAGAAGGTTGGGTGTTCAAGTCCTGCTCCAAACACTTGAGCACAAAAATCTAGGCTGACTCCCCACAGCAGTACTGAGAGAGCGTCGGAGGGGCAGTACTGAGGGAGCACCACACTGTCGGAGGGGCAGTACTGAGGGAGCGCCACACTGTCGGAGGGGCAGTACTGAGGGAGCGCTGCACTGTCGGAGGGGTAGTACTGAGGGAGCGCCGCACTGTCGGAGGGGCAGTACTGAGGGAGCGCCGCACTGTCGGAGGGGCGGTACTGAGGGAGCGCCGCACTGTCGGAGGGGCGGTACTGAGGGAGCGCCGCACTGTCGGAGGGGCGGTACTGAGGGAGCGCCGCACTGTCGGAGGGGCGGTACTGAGGGAGCGCCGCACTGTCGGAGGGGCAGTAGTGAGGGAGCGCCGCACTGTCGGAGGGGCAGTACTGAGGGAGCACCGCTCTGTCGGAGGGGCAGTACTGAGGGAGCGTCGCACTGTCGGAGGGGCAGTACTGAGGGAGCACCGCTCTGTCGGAGGGGCAGTACTGAGGGAGCGCCGCACTGTCGGAGGAACAGTGCTGAGGGAACGTCGGTGGGGCGGTGCTGAGGGAGCGCCGCATGGTTGGAGGGGCGGGGCCGAGGGAGCACCGCATCGTCGGGTGGGGCGGGGCCGAGGGAGCGCTGCACTGTCGGAGGGGCAGTACTGAGGGAGTGCCGCACTGTCGGAGGGACAGTACTGAGGGAGTGCCGCACTGTCGGAGGGGCAGTACTGAGGGAGCGCCGCACTGTCGGAGGGGCAGTACTGAGGGAGCGCCGCACTGTCGGAGGGTTGGTGCCGAGGGAGCGCAGCACCATCAGAGGGGCAGTACTGAGGGAGTGCCGCACTGTCGGAGGGGCAGTACTGAGGGAGCGCCGCACTGTCAGAGGAGCAGTACTGAGGGAGTGCCGCACTGTCGGAGGGGCAGTACTGAGGGAGCGCCGCAACTGTTGGAGTGGCAGTACTGAGGGAGAGCCGCACTCTCGGAGGGACAGTAATGAGGGAGAGCCAAACTGTCAGAGGGGCTATCTTTCGGGATAAGATGATAAACAGAGGCCCCCTTCTGCTCTCTCGGGTGGATGTAAATGATCCCGCAGCACTATTTCGAAGATGCACAGGGGAGTTCTCCCCGCTGTCCTGGGGCCAATATTTATCCCTCAATCAACATCACTGAAAAAACCCCAGATTATCTGGTCATTATCACATTGCTGTTTGTGGGAGCTTGCTGTGTGCAAATTGGCTGCTGCGTTTCCTGCATTACAACAGTGACTACACTTCAAAAAAAGTACTTCATTGGCTGTAAAGCACTTTGGGACGTCCTGAGGTCGTAAATGCAAGTCTTTCGTTATTTCCAGAGAGCCCTCGCTTGGGGGAGAAGGGGCGGGGAGAAGGCAGGGAGGGGATAGAAGAACGAACAGACCTGTTGCCAACACTAGTTAGATTTTAGAACAGACCCGATACGGTTATGCCGTTACTGTGCCTGTGGTATTGGTGCAGTTTTGGAATTTCCTGCCTGGGGTGTGCCCCCTCTTTGTAGAGCAGTGAGGATATCCTTTATTTAAATCCTGATCTTATTCCCGCCCGTTCCTTAAACACTGGTTAGAACGGTTCCAGGGGATGAGGGATTGCAGTGACGTGGAGAGACTGGAGAAGCTGGGGTTGTTCTCCTTAGAGCAGAGAAGGTTCAGGGGGAGATTGACCAGAATGGTACCGGGGGATGAGGGACTTCAGTGATGTGCAGAGACTGGAGAAGCTGGGATTGTTCTCCTTAGAGCAGAGAAGGTTAAGGGGGAGATTGACCAGAATGGTACCAGGGGATGAGGGACTTCAGTGATGTGGAGAGACTGGAGAAGCTGGGGTTGTTCTCCTTGGAGCAGAGAAGGTTAAGGGGGAGATTGACCAGAATGGTACCAGGGGATGAGGGACTTCAGTGAGGTGGAGAGACTGGAGAAGCTGGGGTTGTTCTCCTTGGAGCAGAGAAGGTTAAGGGGGAGATTGACCAGAATGGTACCAGGGAATGAGGGACTTCAGTTATGTGGAGAGACTGAAGAAGCTGGGATTGTTCTCCTTAGAGCAGAGAAGGTTAAGGGGGAGATTGACCAGAATGGTACCAGGGGATGAGGGACTTCAGTGATGTGGAGAGACTGGAGAAGCTGGGGTTGTTCTCCTTAGAGCAGAGAAGGTTAAGGGGGAGATTGACCAGAATGGTACCGGGGGATGAGGGACTTCAGTTATGTGGAGTGACTGGAGAAGCTGGGATTGTTCTCCTTAGAGCAGAGAAGGTTAAGGGGGAGATTGACCAGAATGGTACCGGGGGATGAGGGACTTCAGTGACGTGGAGAGACTGGAGAAGCTGGGGTTGGTCTCCTTCGAGCAGAGAAGGCTAAGGGGAGATTTGATAAGAGGCGTTTAAAATCATGAAGGGCTTTGATAGAATAAATAAAGAGAAACTGTTTCCAATGGCTGAAGGGTCGGTAACCAGAGGACACAGATTTAAGGGAATTGACGAAAGAACCAGAGGCGACATGAGGAAAAACTTTTTTACGCAGCGAGTGGTTAGAATTTGGAACGCGCTGCCCGATAGGGCGGTGGGAGCAGATTCAATAGTAACTTTCAAAAGGGGAATTGGAGAAATACTTGAAGGAGAAAAAAATTGCAGGGATATGGGGAAAGAGCTGGGGGTGTAGTGGAAGTAACTGGATTGCTCTTCGATGGGCCGAATGGTTTCCTTCTGTGCTGTACTATTCTATGAAATGTTGGAATTGCCGTCTCTCGCCGGATGGTGGGACCGCGTAGGACGGAACGTGGAGGGGGGGATTGGGCAGGCAGATGGAGATCCTGGGTCTGGCCTCGTTCTCGACTGACGTTAGTGGCTCGGCAGCGTGGGGACGCAGGAGTGTGTGGGGAGGGGGGGTCGGTCTAGAAGTGGGAGTGCGGTTTACATTCTAGGACCTTTCTGGGATGCCCTGATTTGACCCGGCCCCCTTCCCTCCACCTCCCCCTTCTCTTTTCCCCCCCTTCCTACCCCAAACCGGAAGATCGGGCGTGTCCGGGTTGGCACTGGAACAGGCTCGTGCCTCTAATGGACAGAGCGCGCGCGCGTGAGGTGGCGCATGTATCTCATCACCACCGCCAGTTTTACCCTTCTGAGGTATTGGAAAGGGGTTAAAACAGCCAAGGGTTGCAAATTAAACATCTTACTGCAAACCCTGTCTTCTGTGTGTGTGTGTGCCCTTCCGTTACGTGTGTGTTTTTCCTGTTAATTCGTTCTCGGGGGCAAGGCCACACCTTGAGTATTGTGTGCAGTTTTGGTCGCCTTATCTGAGGAAGGATGTTCTTGCCATGGAGGGAGTGCAGCGAAGATTCGCCAGACTGATACCTGGAATGGCAGGAATGACGTATGAGGAGAGATCGGGTCGATTAGGCTTATACCCACTGGAGTTTAGAAGAATGAGAGGGGATCTCCTTGAAACTTATAAAATTCTAACAGGACTAGACAGACTAGATGCAGGAAGGATGTTCCTGATGGCGGGGGAGTACAGAACCAGGGGTCACAGTCTAAGGATAAGGGGTAAGCCATTTAGGACAGAGATGAGGAGGAATTTCTTCACCCAGAGAGTAGTGAACCTGTGGCATTCTCTACCACAGAAGGCAGTGGAGGCCAACTCATTAAGTATATTCAAGAAGGAGTTGGATATATTTCTTAAGGCTAAAGGGATCAAGGGATATGGGGAGAAAGCAGGGACAGGGTACTGAATTTGAATGATCAGCCATGATCTCATTAAATGGCGGAGCAGGCTCGAGGGGCCGAATGGCCTACTTACATAGATACATAGAAGATAGGAGCAGGAGTAGGCCATTCGGCCCTTCGAGCCTGCTCCGCCATTCAATGAGATCATGGCTGATCATCCAACTTCAGTACTCCTGCTCCTATCTTCCATGTTTCTATTGCCCATCCCTAATTGCCCTCGGGAAGGTGGCGGTGAGCCGCCACCTCGAACCGACGCAGTCCCGCGTGGTGAAGGTGCTCCTACGGCACTGTTCGGGAGGGAGTTCCAGAGTTTTTGACCCAGCGACGATGAAGGAACGGCCCAGACATTTCCAAGTCCGGGTGGCGTGTGACTTGGAGGTGGGACTCGGAGGTGATGGTGTTCCCGTGCGCCTGCTGCCCTTGTCCTTCTAGGTGGTGGAGGTCGCGGGTACTTCATTGACTGCGAAGCACTTTGGGACGTGTTGAGGGTGTGAAACAGGTGTAAGGAAGACGAGCAACCCATCTCGCCATCTGCTGGTGTGTCTCACACTCCCAGGGACTCTCAGAGTGAGATGAGATGAAATAAATGTTCGACTACTGAAACTCTCATCCGCACCTTTGTTACCGCCAGACTCCGACTATTCCAACCCTCTCCTGGCTGCCCGCCCATCTTCCAAACTTTCAAATGTTGGTGTTCAGGGAGATTTGGGTGTCCTCGTACAAGAAACACAGCAAGCTAGCATGCAGGTACAGCAGGCAGTTAGGAAGGCAAATGGTATGTTGGCCTTTATTGCAAGGGGGTCGGAGTATAAGAGGAAGGAAGTCTTGCTCCAATTGTACAGGGCCTTGGTGAGACCACACCTGGAGTACTGCGCACAGTTCTGGTCTCCTTATCTAAGGAAGGATATACTTGCCTTGGAGGCGGTGCAACGATGGGTCACTAGATTGATTCCTGGGATGAGGGGGCTGTCCTATGATGAGATTGAGTAGAATGGGCCTGTACTCTCTGGAGTTTAGAAGAATGAGAGGTGATCTCATTGAAACATACAAGATTCTGAGGGGGATTGACAGGGTAGATGCTGAGAGGCTGTTTCCTCCCTGGCTGGAGAGTCTAGAACCAGGGGTCACAGTCTCAGGATAAGGGGTCGGCCATTTAGGACTGAGATGAGGAGGAATTTCTTCACTCAGAGGGCGGTGAATCTTTGGAATTCTCTGCCCCAGAGGGCTGTGGAGGCTCAGTCGTTGAGTATATTCAAGGCTGAGATCGATAGATTTTTGGATATTAAGGGAATCGAGGGATATGGGGATAGTGCAGGAAAGTGGAGTTCAGGTCGATGATCAGCCATGATCTTATTGAATGGTGGAGCAGGCTCGAGGGGCTGTATGGCCGACTCCTGCTCCTATTTCTTATATTCTTATGTTCCCCTCCTCCATAAACTTAAGCTCATCCAAAACTCTGCTGCCCCGTGTCCTAACTCGCGCCAAGTTCCGTTCACCCATCACCCGCTGTGCTCGCTGACCTACGCTGGCTCCCGGTCCAGCAAGGCCTCGATTTCAAAATTCTCATCCTTGTTTTCAAATCCCTTTATGGCCTCACCACTCCCCCTCCCTATCTCTGTAACCTCCTCCAGCCCCCTACACCCCTCCCTATCTCTGTAACCTCCCCCAGCCCCCTACAACCCTCCCTATCTCTGTAACCTCCTCCAGCCCCCTACACCCCTCCCTATCTCTGTAACCTCCCCCAGCCCCCTACAACCCTCCCTATCTCTGTAACCTCCTCCAGCATCCACAAACCCTCCCTATCTCTGCAACCTCTTCCAGCCCCCTACAACCCTCCCTATCTCTGTAACCTCCTCCAGCCCCCTACAACCCTCCCTATCTCTGTAACCTCCTCCAGCTCCTACAACCCTCCCTATCTCTGTAACCTCCTCCAGCCCCCTACAACCCTCCCTATCTCTGTAACCTCCTCCAGCCCCAACAACCCTCCCTATCTCTGTAACCTCCTCCAGCCCCCTACAACCCTCCCTATCTCTGTAACCTCCTCCAGCCCCCTACACCCCTCCCTATCTCTGTAACCTCCTCCAGCACCCTACAACCCTCCCTATCTCTGTAACCTCCTCCAGCCCCCTACAACCCTCCCTATCTCTGTAACCTCCTCCAGCCCCCTACACCCTTCCCTATCTCTGTAACCTCCTCCAGCTCCCTACAACCCTCCCTATCTCTGTAACCTCCTCCAGCCCCCTACACCCTTCCCTATCTCTGTAACCTCCTCCAGCCCCCTACAACCCTCCCTATCTCTGTAACCTCCTCCAGCCCCCTACAACCCTCCCTATCTCTGTTACCTCCTCCAGCCCCCTACACCCTTCCCTATCTCTGTAACCTCCTCCAGCCCCCTACAACCCTCCCTATCTCTGTAACCTCCTCCAGCCCCTACAACTCTCCCTATCTCTGTAACCTCCTACAACCCTCCCTATCTCTGTAACCTCCTCCAGCCCCCTATACCCCTCCCTATCTCTGTAACCACCTCCAGCCCCCTACAACCCTCCCTATCTCTGTTACCTCCTCCAGCCTCTACAACTCTCCCTATCCCGGTAACCTCCTCCAGCCCCTACAACCCACCCAATCTCTGTAACCTACTCCAGCCCCTACAACCCTCCCTATCTCTGTAACCTCCTACAACCCTCCCTATCTTTGTAACCTCCTCCAGCCCACTACAACCCTCCCTATCTGTGTAACCTCCTCCAGCCCCCTACAACCCTCCCTATCTCTGTAACCTCCTCCAGCCCCCTACAACCCTCCCTATCTCTGTAACCTCCTCCAGCCCCCTACAACCCTCCCTATCTCTGTAACCTCCTCCAGCCCTGCAACCCTCCGGGATCTCTGCGCTCCTCCAGTTCTGGCCACTTGCGCATCCCCCCGATTTTAACCGTTCCGCGATTGGCGGCCGTGCCTTCATGCGTCTTGGCCCTCAGTTCTGGAATTCCCTCCACCTTTCTCTTTCCTCCTTTAAGACGCTCCTTAAAACCTGCACCTTTGACCAAGCTTTAGGTCACCTGTCCTAACAGCTCCTTATGTGGCTCGGTGTCAATTCTGTGTCTGATTTACAATCCTGTGAAGTGCCTTCGGACGTTTAACTACGTTAAGGGCGCTGTATAAATGGGAGTTGTTGTTGCGACTGTATGGCAATTGCTATTTATTCAGCGGGTTAGGGGAATGCTTGACTGCAGACGCTGTCCTGAACTGAATCTAAGAGGTGTGTTGTGTTTAGTGCTGGGTCGACACAGATGGCTGAAACAGAGAGGAAGATAGGGGTACACACCGGCCCTATTGTTCTATGTTTTGTCAGTAAACCACATGATGTCATGTTTGTCTTGGTATGTGATATAATTGTCCCTGTGTGTGTGTGTGCTTAGCTAGCTTCCCCTTAGATGCATCTATGCTATTTGCCTCAACCACTCCCTGTGGTGGTGTCAGCTGTGGCTCAGTGGGCAGCACCCTCGCCTCTGAGTCAGAAGGTTGTGGGTTCAGGTCCCTACTCCAGAGACTTGAGCACAGAACTCTAGGCTGACGCTCCCAGTGCAGGACTGAGGGAGCGCCGCACTGTCGGGGGGGCAGTACTGAGGGAGCGGCGCACTGTCGGAGGGGCAGTACTGAGGGAGCACTGCACTGTCGGAGGGGCAGTACTGAGGGAGCGCCGCACTGTCGGAGGGGCAGTACTGAGGGAGCGCCGCACTGTCGGAGGGGCAGTACTGAGGGAGCACCGCACTGTCGGAGGGGCGGTACTGAGGGAGCGCCGCACTGTCGGAGGGGCGGTACTGAGGGAGCACTGCACTGTCGGAGGGGCAGTACTGAGGGAGCGTCGCACTGTCGGAGGGGCGGTACTGAGGGAGCGCCGCACTGTCGGAGGGGCAGTACTGAGGGAGCGCCGCACTGTCGGAGGGGCAGTGCTGAGGGAGCGCCGCACTGTCGGAGGGGCAGGACTGAGGGAGCGCCGCACTGTCGGAGGGGCGGTACTGAGGGAGCGCCGCACTGTCGGAGGGGCGGTACTGAGGGAGCGCCGCACTGTCGGAGGGGCGGTACTGAGGGAGCGCCGCACTGTCGGAGGGGCAGTACTGAGGGAGCGCCGCACTGTCGGAGGGGCGGTACTGAGGGAGCGCCGCACTGTCGGAGGGGCAGTACTGAGGGAGCGCCGCACTGTCGGAGGGGCAGTACTGAGGGAGCGCCGCACTGTCGGAGGGGCAGTACTGAGGGAGCGCCGCACTGTCGGAGGGGCGGTACTGAGGGAGCGCCGCACTGTCGGAGGGGCAGTACTGAGGGAGCGCCGCACTGTCGGAGGGGCAGTGCTGAGGGAGCGCCGCACTGTCGGAGGGGCGGTACTGAGGGAGCGCCGCACTGTCGGAGGGGCAGTACTGAGGGAGCGCCGCACTGTCGGAGGGGCAGTACTGAGGGAGCGTCGCACTGTCGGAAGGGCAGTGCTGAGGGAGCGCAGCACTGTCGGAGGAGCAGTACTGAGGGAGCGCCGCACTGTCGGAGGGGCAGTGCTGAGGGAGCGCCGCACTGTCGGAGGGGCAGTACTGAGGGAGCGCCGCACTGTCGTAGGGGCAGTACTGAGGGAGCGCCGCACTGTCGGAGGGGCAGTACTGAGGGAGCGCCGCACTGTCGGAGGGGCAGTACTGAGGGAGTGCCACACTGTCGGAGGCGCCGTCTTTCGGATAAGACACTGAACCCCTGTCTACTCTCTCAGGTGGACGTAAAAGATCCCACGGCCACTATTTCGAAGAAGAGTAGGGGAGTTCTCCCCGGTGTCCTGGGGCCAATATTTATCCCTCAGCCAAACATCACTGAAAACAGATGATCTGATCATTTATCACATTGCTGTTTGTGGGAGCTTGCTGTGTGCAAATTGGCTGCCACGTTTCCTACATTACAACAGCGACCACTCTTCAAAAAAGTACTTCATTGGCTGTGAAGCGCTTTGGGACGTCCTGAGGTGGGGAAAGGGGCTGGAGAAATGCAAGTCTTTCAAGTCTATCTGGGAAGATTAGCGGCTGAAAAAAGGTGCTCCCAATTTGAATCCACATTGTTGAGTTAGCGGAGGTGGGCTGGGATTTACATACAAATATTTACACGGAATGATGCAGCACAGGAGGAGACCATTCGGCCCATCGTGCCTGTGCCGGCTCTTTGAACGAGCTCTCCAATTAGTCCCACTCCCCCCTGCTCTTTCCCCCGTAGCCCTGTGAATTTTTCCACTTCAAGTATTTATCCAATTCCTCTTTTGAAAGTTACTATTGAATCTCCCCACCCCCCCCGGTTCTTTTGCCGATTATCTTCAATCTGTGTCCTCTGGTTACCGACCCTCCTGCCACTGGAAACAGTTTCTCCTTATTTACTCTATCGAAACCCTTCATGATTTTCAACACCTCTATCAAATCTCCTCCTAACCTTCTCTGCTCTAAGGAGAACAAGCCCAGCTTCTCCAGTCTCTCCACGTGACTGAAGTCCCTCATCCTCCTGGTACCATTCTGGTCAATCTCCCCCTTAACCTTCTCTGCTCTAAGGAGAACAACCCCAGCTTCTCCAGTCTCTCCACGTCACTGAAGTCCCTCATCCCCTGGTACCATTCTGGTCAATCTCCCCTTAGCCTTCTCTGCTCTAAGGAGAACAACCCCAGCTTCTCCAGTCTCTCCACGTCACTGAAGTCCCTCATCCCCTGGTACCATTCTGGTCAATCTCCCCCTTAACCTTCTCTGCTCTAAGGAGAACAACCCCAGCTTCTCCAGTCTCTCCACGTCACTGAAGTCCCTCATCCCCTGCTACCATTCTGGTCAATCTCCCCCTTAACCTTCTCTGCTCTAAGGAGAACAATCCCAGCTTCTCCAGTCTCTCCACGTGACTGAAGTCCCTCATCCTCCTGGTACCATTCTGGTCAATCTCCCCCTTAACCTTCTCTGCTCTAAGGAGAACAACCCCAGCTTCTCCAGTCTCTCCACGTCACTGAAGTCCCTCATCCCCTGGTACCATTCTGGTCAATCTCCCCTTAGCCTTCTCTGCTCTAAGGAGAACAACCCCAGCTTCTCCAGTCTCTCCACGTCACTGAAGTCCCTCATCCCCTGGTACCATTCTGGTCAATCTCCCCCTTAACCTTCTCTGCTCTAAGGAGAACAACCCCAGCTTCTCCAGTCTATACACGTCACTGAAGTCCCTCATCCCCTGCTACCATTCTGGTCAATCTCCCCCTTAACCTTCTCTGCTCTAAGGAGAACAACCCCAGCTTCTCCAGTCTCTCCACGTCACTGAAGTCCCTCATCCCCTGGTACCATTCTGGTCAATCTCCCCCTTAACCTTCTCTGCTCTAAGGAGAACAACCCCAGCTTCTCCAGTCTCTCCACGTCACTGAAGTCCCTCATCCCCTGGTACCATTCTGGTCAATCTCCCCCTTAACCTTCTCTGCTCTAAGGAGAACAACCCCAGCTTCTCCAGTCTCTCCACGTCACTGAAGTCCCTCATCCCCTGGTACCATTCTGGTCAATCTCCCCCTTAACCTTCTCTGCTCTAAGGAGAACAACCCCAGCTTCTCCAGTCTCTCCACGTCACTGAAGTCCCTCATCCCCTGGTACCATTCTGGTCAATCTCCTCCGCACTCTCTCCAAGGCCCTTGACATCCTTCCTAAAGTGCGGTGCCCAGAATTGGACACAATACTCCAGCTGAGGCCTAACCAGTGATTTATAAAGGTTTACCGTAACTTCCTTGCTTTTGCGCTCTCTGCCTCTAATAATATGCTTTTTCTAACAGCTTCTCAACTTGCCCTGCCACCTTCATAGATTTGTGTACGTACACCCCCCCAGGTCCCTCTGTTCCTGCACCAATTTAAAATTGTACCATTTAGTTCATACTACCTCTCCTCACTCTTCCGACCAACACACAATCACTTCACACTTCTCCGTGTTAAATTTCAGCTGCCACGTGTCTGCCCATTTCACCGGTCTGTCTACAGCCTCCTAAAGATCCTGCAAATCCATTGGCAGGATAGGCGCACCAACGCCAGTGTTCGCGCGCAGGCCAACATCCCCAGCATCGAAGCTCTGACCACGCTGGATCAGCTCAGATGGACGGGCCACCTCGTCCGTGACATGAATCAGTCGTTCATGGAAAAAAAGACTCAGGAAATAATACTGAGCGGCCTACGGGTGGCGCTGTCCAGGGAGAGTATAAATACTCGGGCACGGGCCCAGCTTGCGCAGGACATTCTTAACAGGAACTAGTGAAGGACACAACTAGACCTCCCTGTTGTAAAACAGTTGATTAAAGCTTTGTTTAATGCTTAGACCAAGTGCCTAGTAGTTTGCTTACATCAGTCCGCATGCCTGATACGAGACTCCCAAAACAAGCGCTCTACTCGGAGCTCCGGCACAGCAAGAGAGCCCCAGGTGGGCAGAGGAAACACTTCAAGGACACCCTCAAAGCCTCCTTGGAAAAAGTGCAACATCCCCCACCGACACCTGGGAATCCCTGGGCCCAAGACCGCACAAAGTGGAGGAGAAGCATCCGGGAAGGCGCCGAACACCTCGAGTCTCTTCGTCGGGAGCAAGCGGAAGTCAAGTGCAAGGAGCGCACGTTAACCCAAGCACCCCACCCACCCGCCCCCTTCAACCACCGTCTGCCTCACCTGTGACAGAGACTGTAGGTCCCGCATTGGACTCATCAGTCACCTGAGAACTCATTTTTAATGTGGGAGCAAGTCATCCTCGGTTCCGAGGGACTGCCTAAGAGAGAAGAACGTCTGTTACTATCCTCCTCACTGTTGACTACATTTCCGAGTTTCGCGTCATCTGCAAACTTTGCACGGTGCTCCAAGTGTGGTCTAACCAAGGTATACCTTGGTTAGACCACACTTGGAGTGCTGTGTACAGTTCTGGTCTCCATATATCTTGGTTAGACCACACTTAGAGCACTGTGCACAGTTCTGGTCTCCGTATACCTTGGTTAGACCACACTTGGAGCACTGTGCACAGTTCTGGTCTCCCTATACCTTGGTTAGACCACACTTGGAGCCTTGTGCACAGTTCTGGTCTCCGTATACCTTGGTTAGACCACACTTGGAGCACTGTGTACAGTTCTAGTCTCCATATACCTTGGTTAGACCACACTTGGAGCACCGTGCACAGTTCTGGTCTCCGTATACCTTGGTTAGACCACACTTGGAGTGCTGTGTACAGTTCTGGTCTACATATACCTTGGTTAGACCACACTTGGAGCACCATGCACAGCTCTGGTCTCCATATACCTTGGTTAGACCACACTTGGAGCACCGTGCACAGTTCTGGTCTCCATATACCTTGGTTAGACCACACTGGGAGCACTGTGCACAGTTCTAGTCTCCCTATACCTTGGTTAGACCACACTTGGAGCACTGTGCACAGTTCTAGTCTCCATATACCTTGGTTAGACCACACTTGGAGCACCGTGCACAGTTCTGGTCTCCGTATACCTTGGTTAGACCACACTTGGAGTGCTGTGTACAGTTCTGGTCTACATATACCTTGGTTAGACCACACTTGGAGCACTGTGCACAGTTCTGGTCTCCATATACCTTGGTTAGACCACACTTGGAGCACCGTGCACAGTTCTGGTCTCCGTATACCTTGGTTAGACCACACTTGGAGCACCGTGCACAGTTCTGGTCTCCATATACCTTGGTTAGACCACACTTGGAGCACTGTGCACAGCTCTGGTCTCTATATACCTTGGTTAGACCACACTTGGAGCACCGTGCACAGTTCTGGTCTACATATACCTTGGTTAGACCACACTTGGAGCACTGTGCACAGTTCTGGTCTCCGTATAACTCGGTTAGACCACACTTGGAGCACTGTGCACAGTTCTGGTCTCCGTATACCTTGGTTAGACCACACTTGGAGCACTGTGCACAGTTCTGGTCTTCATATACCTTGGTTAGACCACACTTGGAGCACTGTTCACAGTTCTGGTCTCTGTATACCTTGGTTAGACCACACTTGGAGCACTGTGCACTGTTCTGGTCTCCATATACCTTGGTCAGGCCACACCTGGACCACTGTGCACTGTTCTGGTCTCCATATACCTTGGTTAGACCACACTTGGAGCACTGTGCACAGTTCTGGTCTCCATATACCTTGGTCAGACCACACTTGGAGCACTGTGCACAGTTCTGGTCTCCATATACCTTGGATAGACCACACTTGGAGCACTGTGCATAGTTCTGATCTCCGTATACCTTGGTTAGACCACACTTGGAGCACTGTGCACAGTTCTGGTCTCCGTATACCTTGGTTAGACCACACTTGGAGCACTGTGCACAGTTCTGGTCTCCGTATACCTTGGTTAGACCACACTTGGAGCACTGTGCACAGTTCTAGTCTCCATATACCTTGGATAGACCACACTTGGAGCACTGTGCACAGTTCTGATCTCCGTATACCTTGGTTAGACCACACTTGGAGCACTATGCACAGTTCCGATCTCCATATACCTTGGATCGGCCACACTTGGAGCACTGTGCACAGTTCTGATCTCCGCATACCTTGGTTAGACCACACTTGGAGCACTGTGCACAGTTCTGGTCTCCATATACCTTGGTTAGACCACACTTGGAGCACTGTGCACAGTTCTGGTCGCCACATTATAAAAAGGATAAAGAAGCACTGGGGAAGGTGCAAAAAAGATTCACAAGGATGATACCAGAAAAGATTATACTTATCAGGAAAGATTGAACAGGCGAGGGGCTCTTTTCTCCAGAAAAGAGAAGGCTGTGGCGGTGAACTGATAGAGGTCTTTATAATTATGAAATGGCTCGGTAGGGTAGACGTAGAGAAGATGTTTCCATTTGCGGAAGAGACCAGAACTAGAGGTTCAAATATAGGACAATCATTAATCCAGCTAAAGCTGAACACCCTGTGTGTGCACAGCGCGAGGTAATCCCTCGTTAATTAATACTGAAATGTCCATTTCATCTCATCAAATTCCAAGAAAATGGAGGTTACTATGGATACCAGATCCACAGGAAAAGGTCATTGACTTAACCTGCTGAATATATCAGAGCTATTAAAGAGGCAGAATAGGTGTCAGTCGTGGCTCAGAGGGTAGCACTCTCTCCCGTCTCTTGAGTCAGAAGGTTGTGGGGTTCAGTCCCACTCCAGAAACTTGAGCACAAAAATCTACGCCGACGCTCCCAGTGCCAGTGCTGAGGGAGCGCCGCACTGTCGGAGGGGCAGTACTGAGGGAGCGCCGCACTGTTGGAGGGGCAGTGCTGAGGGAGCGCCGCACTGTCGGAGGGGGCAGTGCTGAGGGATCGCCACACTGTTGGAGGGGCAGTACTGAGGGATTGCCGCTCTGTCGGAGGGACAGTACTGATGGAACGCCGCACTGTCGGAGGGGCAGTACTGAGGGAGCGCCGCACTGTCGGAGGGGCAGTACTGAGGGAGCGCCGCACTGTCGGAGGGGCAGTACTGAGGGAGCGCTGCACTGTCGGAGGGGCAGTACTGAGGGAGCGCCGCACTGTCGGAGGGGCAGTACTGAGGGAGCGCCGCATTGTCGGAGGGGCAGTACTGAGGGAGCGCCGCACTGTCGGAGGGGCAGTACTGAGGGAGCGCCACACTGTTGGAGGGGCAGTACTGAGGGAGTGCCGCTCTGTCGGAGGGACAGGACTGATGGAACGCCGCACTGTCGGAGGGGGCAGTACTGAGGGAGCGCCGCACTGTCGGAGGGTCAGTACTGAGGGAGCACCGCATTGTCAGGGTTGGCACTGCTGAGGGAGCGCCGCACTATCGGGGTGGTAGTACATAGAAACATAGAAGATAGGAGCAGGAGTAGGCCATTTGGCCCCTTCGAGCCTGCTCCGCCATTCAATGAGATCATGGCTCATCATCCAAATTCAGTACCCTGTCCCTGCTTTCTCCCCATATCCCTTGATCCCTTTAGCCTTAAGAAATATATCCAACTCCTTCTTGAATATATTTAATGAATTGGCCTCCACTGCCTTCTGTGGTAGTGAATTCCACAGGTTCGCCACTCTCTGGGTGAAGAAATTCCTCCTCATCTCTGTCTTTATCCTTGGACAGTGACCCCTGGTTCTGGACTCCCCCGCCATTGGGAACATCCTTCCTGCATCTAGTCTGTCTAGTCCTGTTAGAATTTTATAAGTTTTAATGAGATCCCCTCTCGTTCTTCTAAACTCCAGCGAGTATAAACCCAATCGACCCAATCTCTCCTCATACGTCATTCCTGCCATCCCAGGTATCAGTCTGGTGAATCTTCGCTGCACTCCCTCCATGGCAAGAACATCCTTCCTCAGATAAGGCAACCAAAACTGCACACAATACTCAAGGTGTGGTCTCACCAAGGCCCCGTACAACTGCAGCAAGACATCCTTGCTCCTGTACTTGAATCCTCTCGCTACGAAGGCCAACATACCATTTGCCTTCTTAACCACCATATATAATAATATATATTAATGACCCGGACTTGGGTGTGCAGGGCACAATTTCAAAGTACTGAGGGAGCGCCGCATTGTCGGAGGGGCAGTACTGAGGGAGCGCCGCACTGTCGGAGGGGCAGTACTGAGGGAGCGCCGCACTGTCGGAGGGGCAGTACTGAGGGAGCGCTGCACTGTCGGAGGGGCAGTACTGAGGGAGCGCCGCACTGTCGGAGGGGCAGTACTGAGGGAGCGCTACACTGTCGGGGGGCAGTATAGAGGGAGTGCTGCAGTGTCGGAGGGGCAGTACTGAGGGAACGCCGCACTGTCGGAGGGGCGGTACTGATGGAGCGCCACACTGTCGGAGGGGCAGTACTGAGGGAGCGCTGCACTGTTGGAGGGGCAGTACTGAGGGAGCACCGCACTGTCGGAGGGGCAGTACTGAGGGAGCACCGCACTGTCGGAGGGGCAGTACTGAGGGAGCGCTACACTGTCGGGGTGCAGTACAGAGGGAGTGCTGCACTGTTGGAGGGGCAGTACTGAGGGAGCACCGCACTGTCGGAGGGGCAGTACTGAGGGAGCACCGCACTGTCGGAGAGGCAGTACTGAGGGAGCGCTACACTGTCGGGGTGCAGTACAGAGGGAGTGCTGCAGTGTCAGAGGGGCAGTACAGATGGAGCGCCGCACTGTCGGAGGGGCCGTACTGAGGGAGCGCCGCACTGTCGGAGGGTCAGTACTGAGGTAGCGCCGCACTATCGGAGGGACAGTACTGAGGGAGCGCCGCACTATCGGAGGTGCAGTACTGAGGGAGCGCTGCACTGCCATAGGGGCAGTACTGAGGGAGCGCCGCACTGTTGGAGGGGCAGTACTGAGGGAGCTCCGCACTGTCGGAGGGGCAGTACTGAAGGAGCGCCGCACTGTCGGACGTGCGGTATTGAGAGATCGCCGCACTGTCGGAGGGGCAGTACTGAGGGAGCTCCGCACTGTCGGAGGGGCAGTACTGTCGGAGGTGCCGTCTTTCGGATGAGACGTGAAACCGTGGGCAGGTGTGGGGGGAGTTCTCCCCAGTGTCCTGGGGCCCGATATTTATCCCTCAACCAACACCTAAAAAAAGACACAACAGATTACCTGGTCATTGCTGATTGCGGGAGCTTGCTGTGTGCAGATCGGCTGCCGTGTTTTCTACACAACAGTGACCGCACTTCCAAAAAAAAAGCACTTGATTGGCTGTGAAGCACTTTGGGATGTCCCGAGCTGGCAAAAGGGGCCCTTTTTGTTCGTAAATGCAGAGTGCCAGAGAGGTTAAGGCTAAAGGGATCAAGGGGTATGGGGAGAAAGCAGGGACCGGGTACTGAATTTGGATGATCAGCCATGATCGCATTGAATGGCGGAGTAGGCTCGAGGGGCCGAATGGCCTACTCCTGCTCCTATCTTCCATGTTTCTATGTTTCTATGATAGGTTGCAGTCCCCTTTACATTACATAGGATTACATAGAATATACAGCACAAAAACAGGCCATTCGGCCCAACCAGTCTATGCTGGCGTTTATGCTCCGCTCGAGCCTCCTCCCGTCTTTCATCATCCAACTCTATCAGCATAACCCTCTATTCCCTTCTCCCTCATATGCTTATCTAGCCTCCCCTTAAATGCATCTATGCTATTTGCCTCAACCACTCCCTGTGGTAGCGAGTTCCACATTGTCACCACTCTCTGGGTAAAGAAGTTTCTTCTGAATTCCCAGTTGGATTTCTTGGTGACTATTTTATATTGATGGCCTCTAGTTCTGCTCTTCCCCACAAGTGGAAACACTCTCTCTGTATCCACTCTATCAAAACCTTTCACAATTTTAAAAGACCTCGATTAGGTCACCCCTCAGCCTTCTTTTTTCAGGAGAAAAGAGACCCAACCTCAGTATTGACTATGGAACTGAACTCTGTGCAGTCGTCAGCAAACATCCCCACTTCTGACCATAATGATGGAGGTAAGGTCATTGATGAAGCAGCTGAAGATGGTTGGGCATAGGACACTGTCCTGGGGAACTGCTGCAGTGATGTCCCTGGGGCTGAGAGGATTGTCCTCCAACCACCACAACCATCTTCCTTTACATAGGTTACACAGGATATACGGCACAGAAACAGACCATTCGGCCCAACCAGTCCATGCCGGCGTTTATGCTCCACATGAGCCTCCTCCCCTCTTTCCTCGTCTAACTCTATCAGCATAACCCTCTGTTCCCTTCTCCCTCATTGGCTTGTTCAGCCTCCCCTTAAATGCATCCATACTATTCACCTCAACCACGCCCTATGGTGGCGAGTTCCACATTCTTTATCTGAAAAAGGGGGCGGCTCCTCAATTTCCGGTTGCACTTCAGTCGCCCGAGCTCCCGATCTTTGGCCACCCGGTGCGGTGCAGGACAGTCGGACCTCCTCGCCCAGCCTGGCCGCGGCGGCCAATAATCGGTCCCGCCGTCCCTAGGTGCAGGAGCGCGCCCACCTGATTTAAATCTGATTTAACCTGAATTAACTTTACCAGTTTTGGTTTGGGTTTAAATTTACAGGTTAAGGGGAAGTTGGTGGTGGCACTTTGAAAATTGGAATTTAATTCATAGTAAGAAGGAGATCCTGTCAGCAAATTGAAGCAATGGGGAGAAGAGGCCGGTTACCATGGAGACGGGAGAAGGGCGGGGCCGGAGGAAGGGGCGGAGCCGGAGGGGAAGGGGGCGGGGCCGGAGGAAGGGGCGGAGCCGAAGGGGAGGATCACGTGGGTACCTGGCCCGGTTACCCTGGAGACAGGAGGGGCGGGACCTGAGAGACGGGGAGGGTCACGTGGGTACCTGGCCCGGTTACCCTGGAGACAGGAGAGGAGGGAGGGGGCGGGGCCTGAGGGAAGGGGTGGATCACGTGGGTACCTGGCCCGGTTATCCTGGAGACAGGAGGGGCGGGGCCTGAGAGAAGGGGGAGGATCACGTGGTAACCTGGCCCGCTTACCCTGGAGACAGGAGGGGCGGGACCTCAGGGAGGGGGAGAATCACGTGGGTACTTGTCCCGGTTACCCTGGAGACAGTAGGGGCGGGACCTGAGGGACGGGGAGGGTCACGTGGGTACCTGGCCCGGTTACCCCGGAGACGGGAGAGAGGAAAGGCGGGGCCTGAGAGAAGGGGAGGATCACGTGGGTACCTGGCCCGGTTACCCTGGAGACAGGAGAGGAGGGGCGGGGCATGAGGGAAGGGGAGGGTCACGTGGGTACCTGGCCCGGTTACCGTGGAGACGGGACGGGGGGAGTGGGCGTGGCCTGGGCAGCCCACGTGACGCGCCTTACCTGGCCGGGCCCGGCGGCGGCGGCTCCAGGTGAGGCGGAGCCCAGTTGGATTCGAGCGAGTAACTAGGCCGCAGCCCATGGCGTCGGGCGGCGCGGCTTCGACCAGTCTGATCCCCAGCTCGGGCTCCACCCCGGCCCCGATCCAGGTTCAGGTCCAGTCCCTGGCTCCCGGCCCGGTCCTGGCCCTCGGCACCGCCTCGGCCTCGGCCTCGACGACCAAGAGCAAGAAGAAACACTTCGTGTCGCAGAAGGTGTCGGTGTTCCGCGCCGGCCGCCCGCTGCTCAGCGTCTTCATGTGGGGGGTCAACCACTCGGTGAGGGTGCGGGTGGCACTGGGAGAGTGGGGGGAGTCTGGGGGGAGTTGAGGGTCCGAGGGGGGGGAAGAGTTGAGGGTCCGAGGGGAGGGGAGGGGAAGAGTTGAGGGTCCGAGGGGAGGGGAGGGGGGGGAAGAGTTGAGGGTCCGAGGGGAGGGGGGGGAAGAGTTGAGGGTCCGAGGGGAGGGGGGGGGAAGAGTTGAGGGTCCGAGGGGAGGGGAGGGGAAGAGTTGAGGGTCCGAGGGGAGGGGAGGGGAGGGGAAGAGTTGAGGGTCCGAGGGGAGGGGAGGGGAAGAGTTGAGGGTCCGAGGGGGGGGAAGAGTTGAGGGTCCGAGGGGAGGGGAGGGGGGGGGAAGAGTTGAGGGTCCGAGGGGAGGGGAGGGGAGGGGGAAGAGTTGAGGGTCCGAGGGGAGGGGAGGGGAGGGGGGAAAGAGTTGAGGGTCCGAGGGGAGGGGAGGGGAGGGGAAGAGTTGAGGGTCCGAGGGGAGGGGAGGGGAGGGGAAGAGTTGAGGGTCCGAGGGGGGGGGGGGGGGGAAAGAGTTGAGGGTCCGAGGGGGGGGGGGGGGGGAAAGAGTTGAGGGTCCGAGGGGGGGGGGGGGGGGGGAAAGAGTTGAGGGTCCGAGGGGGGGGGGGGGGGGGGAAGAGTTGAGGGTCCGAGGGGGGGGGGGGGGAAAGAGTTGAGGGTCCGAGGGGAGGGGGGGGGAAGAGTTGAGGTTCCGAGGGGGGGGGAGAGTTGAGGGTCCGAGGGGAGGGGAGGGGAGGGGAAGAGTTGAGGGTCCGAGGGGGGGGGGGGGAAGAGTTGAGGGTCCGAGGGGGGGGGAGGGGGGAAGAGTTGAGGGTCCGAGGGGGGGGGAGGGGGGGCAAGAGTTGAGGGTCCGAGGGGAGGGGAGGGGAAGAGTTGAGGGTCCGAGGGGGGGGGGGGGAAGAGTTGAGGGTCCGAGGGGGGGGGAGGGGGGAAGAGTTGAGGGTCCGAGGGGGGGGGAGGGGGGGCAAGAGTTGAGGGTCCGAGGGGAGGGGAGGGGAAGAGTTGAGGGTCCGAGGGGAGGGGAGGGGAAGAGTTGAGGGTCCGAGGGGGGGGAAGAGTTGAGGGTCCGAGGGGAGGGGAGGGGGGGGGAAGAGTTGAGGGTCCGAGGGGAGGGGAGGGGAGGGGGAAGAGTTGAGGGTCCGAGGGGAGGGGAGGGGGGAAAGAGTTGAGGGTCCGAGGGGAGGGGAGGGGAGGGGAAGAGTTGAGGGTCCGAGGGGAGGGGAGGGGAGGGGAAGAGTTGAGGGTCCGAGGGGGGGGGGGGGAAAGAGTTGAGGGTCCGAGGGGAGGGGGGGGGAAGAGTTGAGGTTCCGAGGGGAGGGGGGGGGAGAGTTGAGGGTCCGAGGGGAGGGGAGGGGAGGGGAAGAGTTGAGGGTCCGAGGGGGGGGGGGGAAGAGTTGAGGGTCCGAGGGGGGGGGAGGGGGGAAGAGTTGAGGGTCCGAGGGGAGGGGAGGGGGGGCAAGAGTTGAGGGTCCGAGGGGAGGGGAGGGAGGGCAAGAGTTGAGGGTCCGAGGGGAGGGGAGGGGGGGCAAGAGTTGAGGGTCCGAGGGGAGGGGAGGGGGGGCAAGAGTTGAGGGTCCGAGGGGAGGGGAGGGGGGGCAAGAGTTGAGGGTCCGAGGGGAGGGGAGGGGGTGCAAGAGTTGAGGGTCCGAGGGGAGGGGAGGGGGGGGCAAGAGTTGAGGGTCCGAGGGGAGGGGAGGGGGGGGGAAGAGTTGAGGGTCCGAGGGGAGGGGAGGGGAGGGGAAGAGTTGAGGGTCCGAGGGGGGGGAAGAGTTGAGGGTCCGAGGGGAGGGGAGGGGGGGGGAAGAGTTGAGGCTCCGAGGGGAGGGGAGGGGAGGGGGGCAAGAGTTGAGGGTCCGAGGGGAGGGGAGGGGAGGGGGGGCAAGAGTTGAGGGTCCGAGGGGAGGGGAGGGGGGGCAAGAGTTGAGGGTCCGAGGGGAGGGGAGGGGGGGCAAGAGTTGAGGGTCCGAGGGGAGGGGAGGGGGGGCAAGAGTTGAGGGTCCGAGGGGAGGGGAGGGGTTGCAAGAGTTGAGGGTCCGAGGGGAGGGGAGGGGGGGCAAGAGTTGAGGTCCGAGGGGGGGGAAGAGTTGAGGGTCCGAGGGGAGGGGAGGGGGGGGGGGGAAGAGTTGAGGGTCCGAGGGGAGGGGGAGGGGGGCAAGAGTTGAGGGTCCGAGGGGAGGGGAGGGGGGGCAAGAGTTGAGGGTCCGAGGGGAGGGGAGGGGGGGCAAGAGTTGAGGGTCCGAGGGGAGGGGAGGGGGGGCAAGAGTTGAGGGTCCGAGGGGAGGGGAGGGGTTGCAAGAGTTGAGGGTCCGAGGGGAGGGGAGGGGGGGCAAGAGTTGAGGGTCCGAGGGGAGGGGAGGGGGGGGGGAAGAGTTGAGGGTCCGAGGGGAGGGGAGGGGAAGAGTTGAGGGTCCGAGGGGGGGGAAGAGTTGAGGGTCCGAGGGGAGGGGAGGGGGGGGGGGGAAGAGTTGAGGGTCCGAGGGGAGGGGAGGGGAGGGGGGAAAGAGTTGAGGGTCCGAGGGGAGGGGAGGGGAGGGGAAGAGTTGAGGGTCCGAGGGGGGGGGGGGGGAAGAGTTGAGGGTCCGAGGGGAGGGGAGGGGGGGGGAAGAGTTGAGGGTCCGAGGGGAGGGGAGGGGAAGAGTTGAGGGTCCGAGGGGGGGGGGGAAGAGTTGAGGGTCCGAGGGGGGGGGAGGGGGGCAAGAGTTGAGGGGAGGGGAGGGGGGGCAAGAGTTGAGGGTCCGAGGGGAGGGGAGGGGGGCAAGAGTTGAGGGTCCGAGGGGAGGGGAGGGGGGGCAAGAGTTGAGGGTCCGAGGGGAGGGGAGGGGGGGCAAGAGTTGAGGGTCCGAGGGGAGGGGAGGGGGGGCAAGAGTTGAGGGTCCGAGGGGAGGGGAGGGGGGCAAGAGTTGAGGGTCCGAGGGGAGGGGAGGGGGGGCAAGAGTTGAGGGTCCGAGGGGAGGGGAGGGGGGGCAAGAGTTGAGGGTCCGAGGGGAGGGGAGGGGGGGCAAGAGTTGAGGGTCCGAGGGGAGGGAGGGGGGGCAAGAGTTGAGGGTCCGAGGGGAGGGGGGGCAAGAGTTGAGGGTCCGAGGGGAGGGGAGGGGGGGCAAGAGTTGAGGGTCCGAGGGGAGGGGAGGGGGGGCAAGAGTTGAGGGTCCGAGGGGAGGGGAGGGGGGGCAAGAGTTGAGGGTCCGAGGGGAGGGGAGGGGGGGCAAGAGTTGAGGGTCCGAGGGGGGGGGGAGGGGAGGGGAAGAGTTGAGGGTCCGAGGGGGGGGGAAGAGTTGAGGGTCCGAGGGGGGGGGAAGAGTTGAGGGTCCGAGGGGAGGGGGGGGAAGAGTTGAGGGTCCGAGGGGAGGGGGGGGAAGAGTTGAGGGTCAGAGGGGAGGGGGGGGGGAAGAGTTGAGGGTCCGAGGGGAGGGGGGGGAAGAGTTGAGGGTCCGAGGGGAGGGGGGGGGAAGAGTTGAGGGTCCGAGGGGAGGGGAGGGGGGGGGAAGAGTTGAGGGTCCGAGGGGAGGGGAGGGGAGGGGCAGAGTTGAGGGTCCGAGGGGAGGGGAGGGGGGGCAAGAGTTGAGGGTCCGAGGGGGGGAGGGGAGGGGAAGAGTTGAGGGTCCGAGGGGGGGGGAAGAGTTGAGGGTCTGAGGGGGGGGGAAGAGTTGAGGGTCCGAGGGGAGGGGGGGGAAGAGTTGAGGGTCCGAGGGGAGGGGGGGGAAGAGTTGAGGGTCCGAGGGGAGGGGGGGGGAAGAGTTGAGGGTCCGAGGGGAGGGGGGGGGAAGAGTTGAGGGTCCGAGGGGAGGGGGGGGGAAGAGTTGAGGGTCCGAGGGGAGGGGAGGGGGGGGAAGAGTTGAGGGTCCGAGGGGAGGGGAGGGGAGGGGCAGAGTTGAGGGTCCGAGGGGAGGGGAGGGGGGGCAAGAGTTGAGGGTCCGAGGGGAGGGGAGGGGGGGCAAGAGTTGAGGGTCCGAGGGGAGGGGGGGGAAGAGTTGAGGGTCCGAGGGGAGGGGGGGGGGAAGAGTTGAGGGTCCGAGGGGAGGGGGGGCAAGAGTTGAGGGTCCGAGGGGAGGGGAGGGGGGGCAAGAGTTGAGGGTCCGAGGGGAGGGGCGGGGAAGAGTTGAGGGTCCGAGGGGAGGGGGGGGAAGAGTTGAGGGTCCGAGGGGAGGGGAGGGGGGGGAAGAGTTGAGGGTCCGCGGGGAGGGGAGGGGAGGGGAAGAGTTGAGGGTCCGAGGGGAGGGGAGGGGGGGCAAGAGTTGAGGGTCCGAGGGGAGGGGAGGGGGGGGGAAGAGTTGAGGGTCCGAGGGGAGGGGGGGAAGAGTTGAAGGTCCGAGGGGAGGGTGGGGAAGAGTTGAGGGTCCGAGGGGAGGGGGGGGGAAAGAGTTGAGGGTCCGAGGGGAGGGGGGGGAAGAGTTGAGGGTCCGAGGGGAGGGGAGGGGAAGAGTTGAGGGTCCGAGGGGAGGGGGGGGGAAGAGTTGAGGGTCCGAGGGGAGGGGAGGGGGGGGAAGAGTTGAGGGTCCGAGGGGAGGGGAGGGGAGGGGAAGAGTTGAGGGTCCGAGGGGAGGGGAGGGGGGGCAAGAGTTGAGGGTCCGAGGGGAGGGGAGGGGGGGGGAAGAGTTGAGGGTCCGAGGGGAGGGGGGGAAGAGTTGAGGGTCCGAGGGGAGGGTGGGGAAGAGTTGAGGGTCCGAGGGGAGGGGGGGGGGGAAGAGTTGAGGGTCCGAGGGGAGGGGGAGGAAGAGTTGAGGGTCCGAGGGGAGGGGAGGGGGGGGGAAGAGTTGAGGGTCCGAGGGGAGGGGAGGGGAGGGGGGGCAAGAGTTGAGGGTCCGAGGGGAGGGGAGGGGGGCAAGAGTTGAGGGTCCGAGGGGAGGGGAGGGGGGGCAAGAGTTGAGGGTCCGAGGGGAGGGGGGGCAAGAGTTGAGGGTCCGAGGGGAGGGGAGGGGGGGCAAGAGTTGAGGGTCCGAGGGGAGGGGGGGGGAAGGGTTGAGGGTCCGAGGGGAGGGGGGGGAAGAGTTGAGGGTCCGAGGGGAGGGGGGGGGGAAAGAGTTGAGGGTCCGAGGGGAGGGGGGGAAGAGTTGAGGGTCCGAGGGGAGGGGGGGAAGAGTTGAGGGTCCGAGGGGAGGGGGGGAAGAGTTGAGGGTCCGAGGGGAGGGGGAGGGGAGGGGGGGAAGAGTTGAGGGTCCGAGGGGGGGGAGGGGGAGGGGAGGGGGGGGAAGAGTTGAGGGTCCGAGGGGAGGGGAGGGGGGGAAGAGTTGAGGGTCCGAGGGGAGGGGGGGGAAAGAGTTGAGGGTCCGAGGGGAGGGGGGGGCAAGAGTTGAGGGTCCGAGGGGAGGGGAGGGGGGGCAAGAGTTGAGGGTCCGAGGGGAGGGGAGGGGGGGCAAGAGTTGAGGGTCCGAGGGGAGGGGGGGGGAAGAGTTGAGGGTCCGAGGGGAGGGGGGGGAAGAGTTGAGGGTCCGAGGGGAGGGGGGGGAAGAGTTGAGGGTCCGAGGGGAGGGGGGGAAGAGTTGAGGGTCCGAGGGGAGGGGGGGGGGGGAAGAGTTGAGGGTCCGAGGGGAGGGGGGGGGAAGAGTTGAGGGTCCGAGGGGAGGGGGGAAGAGTTGAGGGTCCGAGGGGAGGGGGGGAAGAGTTGAGGGTCCGAGGGGGAGTTGAGGGTCCGAGGGGAGGGGAGGGGGGCAAGAGTTGAGGGTCCGAGGGGAGGGGAGGGGGGGCAAGAGTTGAGGGTCCGAGGGGAGGGGAGGGGGGCAAGAGTTGAGGGTCCGAGGGGAGGGGAGGGGGGGCAAGAGTTGAGGGTCCGAGGGGAGGGGAGGGGTTGCAAGAGTTGAGGGTCCGAGGGGAGGGGAGGGGGGGCAAGAGTTGAGGGTCCGAGGGGAGGGGAGGGGGGGGGAAGAGTTGAGGGTCCGAGGGGAGGGGAGGGGAGGGGAAGAGTTGAGGGTCCGAGGGGGGGAAGAGTTGAGGGTCCGAGGGGAGGGGGGGGGGGAAGAGTTGAGGGTCCGAGGGGAGGGGAGGGGAGGGGGGAAAGAGTTGAGGGTCCGAGGGGAGGGGAGGGGAGGGGAAGAGTTGAGGGTCCGAGGGGGGGGGGGGGGAGAGTTGAGGGTCCGAGGGGAGGGGGGGGAAGAGTTGAGGTTCCGAGGGGAGGGGAGGGGGGGGGGGAAGAGTTGAGGGTCCGAGGGGAGGGGAGGGGAGGGGAAGAGTTGAGGGTCCGAGGGGGGGGGGGGAAGAGTTGAGGGTCCGAGGGGGGGGGCAGGGGGGCAAGAGTTGAGGGTCCGAGGGGAGGGGAGGGGGGGGCAAGAGTTGAGGGTCCGAGGGGAGGGGAGGGGGGGCAAGAGTTGAGGGTCCGAGGGGAGGGGAGGGGGGGCAAGAGTTGAGGGTCCGAGGGGAGGGGAGGGGGGGCAAGAGTTGAGGGTCCGAGGGGAGGGGAGGGGTTGCAAGAGTTGAGGGTCCGAGGGGAGGGGAGGGGGGGCAAGAGTTGAGGGTCCGAGGGGAGGGGAGGGGGGGCAAGAGTTGAGGGTCCGAGGGGAGGGGAGGGGGGGCAAGAGTTGAGGGTCCGAGGGGAGGGGGGGCAAGAGTTGAGGGTCCGAGGGGAGGGGGGGCAAGAGTTGAGGGTCCGAGGGGAGGGGAGGGGGGGCAAGAGTTGAGGGTCCGAGGGGAGGGGAGGGGGGGCAAGAGTTGAGGGTCCGAGGGGAGGGGAGGGGGGGCAAGAGTTGAGGGTCCGAGGGGAGGGGAGGGGGGGCAAGAGTTGAGGGTCCGAGGGGAGGGGGGGCAAGAGTTGAGGGTCCGAGGGGAGGGGAGGGGGGGCAAGAGTTGAGGGTCCGAGGGGAGGGGAGGGGGGGCAAGAGTTGAGGGTCCGAGGGGAGGGGAGGGGAGGGGAAGAGTTGAGGGTCCGAGGGGGGGGGGGGAGAGTTGAGGGTCCGAGGGGAGGGGGGGGAAGAGTTGAGGGTCCGAGGGGAGGGGAGGGGGGCAAGAGTTGAGGGTCCGAGGGGAGGGGAGGGGGGGCAAGAGTTGAGGGTCCGAGGGGGGGGGGGAGGGGAGGGGAAGAGTTGAGGGTCCGAGGGGGGGGGGAAGAGTTGAGGGTCCGAGGGGAGGGGGGGAAGAGTTGAGGGTCCGAGGGGAGGGGGGGGGAAGAGTTGAGGGTCCGAGGGGAGGGGGGGGGGGAAGAGTTGAGGGTCCGAGGGGAGGGGGGGGGGAAGAGTTGAGGGTCCGAGGGGAGGGGGGGGAAGAGTTGAGGGTCCGAGGGGAGGGGAAGAGTTGAGGGTCCGAGGGGAGGGGGGGGAAGAGTTGAGGGTCCGAGGGGAGGGGAGGGGGGGGAAGAGTTGAGGGTCCGAGGGGAGGGGAGGGGAGGGGAGGGGCAGAGTTGAGGGTCCGAGGGGAGGGGAGGGGGGGCAAGAGTTGAGGGTCCGAGGGGAGGGGAGGGGGGGCAAGAGTTGAGGGTCCGAGGGGAGGGTGGGGAAGAGTTGAGGGTCCGAGGGGAGGGGGGGGGGGGAAGAGTTGAGGGTCCGAGGGGAGGGGGGGGCAAGAGTTGAGGGTCCGAGGGGAGGGGAGGGGAGGGGCAGAGTTGAGGGTCCGAGGGGAGGGGAGGGGGGGCAAGAGTTGAGGGTCCGAGGGGAGGGGAGGGGGGGCAAGAGTTGAGGGTCCGAGGGGAGGGGGGGGAAGAGTTGAGGGTCCGAGGGGAGGGGGGGGGCAAGAGTTGAGGGTCCGAGGGGAGGGGAGGGGGGCAAGAGTTGAGGGTCCGAGGGGAGGGGGGGGGGAGAGTTGAGGGTCCGAGGGGAGGGGGGGGAAGAGTTGAGGGTCCGAGGGGAGGGGGGGGGGAGAGTTGAGGGTCCGAGGGGAGGGGGGGGGAAGAGTTGAGGGTCCGAGGGGAGGGGAGGGGGAAGAGTTGAGGGTCCGAGGGGAGGGGGGGGGGAAGAGTTGAGGGTCCGAGGGGAGGGGGGGGAAGAGTTGAGGGTCCGAGGGGAGGGAGGGGAGGGAAGAGTTGAGGGTCCGAGGGGAGGGGAGGGGGGGCAAGAGTTGAGGGTCCGAGGGGAGGGGGCGGCAAGAGTTGAGGGTCCGAGGGGAGGGGGGGGCAAGAGTTGAGGGTCCGAGGGGAGGGGGGGGAAGAGTTGAGGGTCCGAGGGGAGGGGGGGGGAAGAGTTGAGGGTCCGAGGG
>NC_141019.1:35234022-35261955 GCF_052327205.1 Somniosus microcephalus | reverse complement strand
GGGCGTGGCCGTCTCTCAGCCTCAAGCCGGCTCACGCCTGTTCTCGGGGCTTGGCTCCATTTGTGGCCGCGGGCCACTCACCCTCTCTCCTTCCCTCTGTCTCTCTCCACCCCTTCTCTCCCCTACCCCCCTTCCCCCCACCCTCACCCTCCCCCTCCCTCCTCCCTCCTCTCCCCCCTCCCCTCCCTCCTCCCGTCCCCCCACCCCTCCCCCCTCCCTCCTCCCCTCCCTCCCCCCCTCCCCCTTCCGCTCCCCCCTCCCCTCCCCCCTCCCCCTCCCCTCCCTCCTCCTCTCCCCCACTCCCTCCCCCCTCCTCTCCCCCACTCCCTCCCCCTCCTCTCCCCCTCCCCCTCCTCGCCCCCACTCCCTCCCCCCTCCTCGCCCCCTTCTCTCCTCCCCCTCCTCTCCCCTTCTCTCCTCCCCTCCCCCCTACTCTCCTCCCCTCCCTCCCCTTCCCATCCCCCCCTCACCTCCACCTCCCCCTCCCCCTCCCCCCCCTCCCCCTCCCCTCCCTCCCCCTCCCCGCCCCCCCTCCCCCCCTCCTCCCCCTTCCCTCCTCCCCCCTTCCCTCCCCCCTTCCCTCCCCCCTTCCCTCCATCCCCCTCCCCTTCCCCCCTCCCCTTCCCCCCCCTCCCCTTCCCCCCTCCCCTTCCCCACCCCTCCCCCTCCCTTCCTCCCCCTCCCTCTCCCCCCTCCCCCTCCCCTCCCCTCCCCCTCCCCTCCCCCTCCCCTGCCCACCCTCCCCCTCCCTGCCCTCCTCCCCCTCCCTGCACTCACCTCCTCCCCCTCCCTGCCCTCCCCGCCCTCTCTTCCCCCCAGTCGCTCTCTCTCTTCCCCCCAGTCGCTCTCTCCTCCCCCCAGTCGCTCTCTCTCTTCCCCCCAGTCGCTCTCTCTTCCCCCCAGTCGCTCTCTCTCTCTTCCCCCCAGTCGCTCTCTCTTCCCCCAGTCGCTCTCTCTCTTCCCCCCAGTCGCTCTCTCTCTTCCCCCCAGTCGCTCTCTCTCTTCCCCCCAGTCGCTCTCTCTCTTCCCCCCAGTCGCTCGCTCTCTCTCTTCCCCCCCAGTCGCTCGCTCTCTCTCTTCCCCCCAGTCGCTCTCTCTCTCTCTTCCCCCCATTCGCTCTCCCCCCCAGTCGCGCTCTCTCTCTTCCCCCCAGTCGCTCTCTCTCTCTCTTCCCCCCAGTCGCTCTCTCTCCCTCTTCCAACAACAACATGCCCTCGAAGAAGCCTCGGCACCGCCGGGCACCCCCAGCAAATATATTCTCTCTCTCTCTCCCCCCGCCCCTCTCTCTCTCCCCCCTCATTCTCTCTCTCTCGATCGCCCCATTCTCTCTCTCTCTCTCTCCCCCCTCAGTCGCACTCTCTCTCCCCCCAGTTTCTCTCTCTCTCTCCCAGTCTCTGTCTCTCCCCCCCAGCCTCTCTCTCTCCCCCCAGTCTCTCTCTCTCCCCCCCCAGTCTCTCCCTCTCTCCCCAGTCTCTCTCTCTCTCCCCCCCAGTTTCTCTCTCTCCCCCAGTCTCTCTCTCTCCCCCAGTCTCTCTCTCTCCCCCCAGTCTCTCTCTCTCCCCCCAGTCTCTCTCTCTCCCCCAGTCTCTCTCTCTCCCCCCCAGTCTCTCTCTCTCCCCCCAGTCTCTCTCTCTCCCCCCAGAATCTCTCTCTCCCCCCAGTCTCTCTCTCTCCCCCCAGTCTCTCTCTCTCCCCCCCAGTCTCTCTCTCTCCCCCCCAGTCTCTCTCTCTCCCCCCCAGTCTCTCTCTCTCCCCCCCAGTCTCTCTCTCTCCCCCCAGTCTCTCTCTCTCACCCCAGTCTCTCTCTCTCCCCCCCAGTCTCTCTCTCTCCTCCAGTCTCTCTCTCCCCCCAGTCTCTCTCTCTCCCCCCAGTCTCTCTCTCTCCCCCCCAGTCTCTCTCTCTCCCCCCCAGTCTCTCTCTCTCTCCCCTCCAGTCTTTCTCTCCCCCAGTCTCTCTCTCCCCCAGTCTCTCTCTCTCTCTCCCCCAGTCTCTCTCTCTCTCCCCCAGTTACTCTCTCTCTCTCCCCAGTTACTCTCTCTCTCTCCCCCCCAGTCTCTCTCTCTCTCTCCCCCAGTCTCTCTCTCTCTCTCCCCCAGTCTCTCTCTCTCTCCCAGTCTCTCTCTCTCTCTCCCAGTCTCTCTCTCTCTCTCCCCCAGTCTCTCTCTCTCCCCCTCAGTCTCTCTCTCTCTATCTCCCCATTCTCTCTCACTCTCTCTCTCTCCCCGTCTCTCTCTCTCCCCCCCTCAGTCGCACTCTCTCTCCCCCCAGTTTCTCTCTCTCTCTCCCAGTCTCTCTCTCTCCCCCCCAGTCTCTCTCTCTCCCCCCAGTCTCTCTCTCTCCCCGCCAGTCTCTCTCTCTCCCCGCCAGTCTCTCTCTCTCCCCGCCAGTCTCTCTCTCTCCCCCCAGTCTCTCTCTCTCCCCCCAGTCTCTCTCTCTCCCCCCAGCCTCTCTCTCACCCCCCAGTCTCTCTCTCTCCCCCCCAGTCTCTCTCTCTCCCCCAGACTCTCTCTCTCCCCCCAGTCTCTCTCTCTCCCCCCAGTCTCTCTCTCTCCCCCCAGTCTCTCTCTCTCTCCCCAGTCTCTCTCTCTCCCCAGTCTCTCTCTCCCCCAGTCTCTCTCTCTCCCCCCAGTCTCTCTCTCTCCCCCCCAGTCTCTCTCTCTCACCCCAGTCTCTCTCTCTCTCCCCAGTCTCTCTCTCTCCCCAGTCTCTCTCTCCCCCCAGTCTCTCTCTCTCCCCCCAGTCTCTCTCTCTCCCCAGTCTCTCTCTCTCTCCCCAACTCTCTCCCTCTCCCCCCAGTCTCTCTCTCCCTCCCCCAGTCTCTCCCTCTCCCTCCACTCTCTCTCTCCCCCCCCAAGTCTCTCTCTCTCCCCACCTCTCTCTCTCTCTCCCCTCAGTCTCTCTCTCTCTCTCCCCCCCACCCCCCGGTCTCTCTCTCTCCCCCTGTCACTCTCTCTCTCTCTCTCTATCTCCCCAGTCTCTCTCTCTCTCCCCAGTCTCTCTCTCCCTTCGCCCATCTCTCTCTCTCTCCCCCAGTCTCTCTCTCTCTCTCCCCATCTCTCCCCCAGTCTCTCTCTCTCTCCCCCACAGTCTCTCTCTCTCTCTCTCTCCCCATTCTCTCTCTCTCTTTCCCCAGTCTCTCTCCTCTCTCTCCCCCGTCTCTCTACTCTCTCTCTTTCTCTCCCCATCTCTCTCTCTCTCCCCCAGTCTCCCTCTCTCCCCCTCAGTCGCTCTCTCTCTCCCCCTCAGTCTCTCTCTCTCTATCTCCCCAGTCTCTCCCTCTCTCTACATCTCTCTCTCTCTCACCCTCAGTCGCTCTCTCTCTCCCCCTCAGTCTCTCTCTCTCTATCTCCCCATTCTATCTCTCTCTCCCCCGTCTCTCTCCTCTCTCTCCCCCCAGTCTCTATCTCTCACACTCCCAATCTCTCTCGCTCACACTCCCAATCTCTCTCTCTCTGACACTCTCAATCTCTCTCTCTCTCTCACTCCCAATCTCTCTCTCTCACACTCCCAATCTCTCTCTCTCACACTCCCAATCTCTCTCAGTTCAGTTCAGTTCAAATGCTTTATTGGCATGAAAGTTTACAGAGAACCATATTGCCAAAGCTTACATTGCAAAAAGGTACAGTTTTCCAACATTCTGTAGGTGTCAATCGATTTGACATTTGTTGGGTATATACAATATTACTTTTAAACAATATTAATTTTAAACAGTCTTTCTACTTCATTTGGTACGTTCAATATTAATTTTAAACAGTCTTACTTTTAAACAGTCCTCAGGTTGTGACATGTTGTTACATATTTAGCCCCAAGGTATGGTCTGTCTCCTTCTCCTAGGACTAATCTCAATTTTGACAGATCATCCAATTCCTTGAAATCTGGGGTTGTTTGGCTTAGCTTGTTGAATAATATGTTTCTTGATGTGTTGAATTTTTCGCATTTTAGGAGGAAATGCATTTCTGTTTCTCTCTCACGCCCAATCTCTCTCTCTCTGACACTCCCAATCTCTCTCTCTCACGCTCCCAATCTCTCTCTCTCTCACGCTCCCAATCTCTCTCTCTCTCACGCTCCCAATCTCTCTCTCAAACTCCCAGTCTCTCTCTCTCACACACTCCCAGTCTCTCTCTCACACTCCCAATCTCTCTCTCTCTCACACTCCCAATCTCTCTCTCTCACACTCCCAATCTCTCTCTCTCACACTCCCAAACTCTCTCTCACTCAGACTCCCAATCTCTCTCTCTCTCTCACACTCCCAATCTCTCTCTCACACTCCCAATCTCTCTCTCTCTCACACTCCCAATCTCTCTCTCTAACACTCCCAATCTCTCTCTCTCTCACAGTCAAATCTCTCTCTCTGACACTCCCAATCACTCTCTCACGCTCCCAATCTCTATCTCTCTCACACTCCCAATCTCTCGCTCACACTCCCAGTCTCTCTCTCTTACACGCCCAATCTCTCTCTCTGACACTCCCAATCTCTCTCTCTCACACTCCCAATCTCTCTCTCTGACACTCCCAATCTCTCTCACACTCCCAATCTCTCTCTCTGATGCTCCCAATCTCTCTCTCTCTCTCACACTCCCAGTCTCTCTCTCTCTCACACTCCCAATCGCTCTCTCTCTCTCACACTCCCAATCTCTCTCTCTCACACTCCCAATCTCTCTCTCTCTCACACTCCCAATCTCTCTCTCTCACACTCCTAATCTCTCTCTCTCACACTCCCAATCTCTCTCTCTCTCAGACTCCCAATCTCTCTCTCTCTCTCACACTCCCAATCTCTCACACTCCCAATCTCTCTCTCTCACACTCCCAATCTCTCTCTCACACTCCCAATCTCTCTCTCTGACACTCCCAATCTCTCTCTCACACTCCCAATCTCTCTCTCTGATGCTCCCAATCTCTCTCTCTCTCTCACACTCCCAGTCTCTCTCTCTCTCACACTCCCAATCGCTCTCTCTCTCTCACACTCCCAATCTCTCTCTCTCACACTCCCAATCTCTCACACTCCCAATCTCTCTCTCTCACACTCCCAATCTCTCTCTCACACTCCCAATCTCTCTCTCTGACACTCCCAATCTCTCTCTCACACTCCCAATCTCTCTCTCTGATGCTCCCAATCTCTCTCTCTCTCTCACACTCCCAGTCTCTCTCTCTCTCACACTCCCAATCTCTCTCTCTCTCACACTCCCAATCTCTCTCTCTCACACTCCTAATCTCTCTCTCTCACACTCCCAATCTCTCTCTCTCTCACACTCCCAATCTCTCTCTCACGCCCAATCTCTCTCTCTCACTCCCAATCACTCTCTCTGACACTCCCAATCTCTCTCACGCTTCCAATCTCTCTCTCTCACGCTCCCAATCTCTCTCTCTCTCACGCTCCCAATCTCTCTCTCTCTCACACTCCCAATCTCTATCTCAAACTCCCAGTCTCTCTCTCTCACACACTCCCAGTCTCTCTCTCACACTCCCAATCTCTCTCTCTCTCACACTCCCAATCTCTCTCTCTCACACTCCCAATCTCTCTCTCTCTCAGACTCCCAATCTCTCTCTCTCTCTCACACTCCCAATCTCTCTCTCACACTCCCAATCTCTCTCTCTCTCACACTCCCAATCTCTCTAACACTCCCAATCTCTCTCTCTCTCACACTCCCAATCTCTCTCTCTGACACTCCCAATCACTCTCTCTCACGCTCCCAATCTCTCTCTCTCTCACACTCCCAATCTCTTGCTCACACTCCCAGTCTCTCTCTCTTACACTCCCAATCTCTCTCTCTCACACTCCCAATCTCTCTCTCTCTCACTCCCAATCTCTCTCTCTGACACTCCCAATCTCTCTCTCACACTCCCAATCTCTCTCTCTGATGCTCCCAATCTCTCTCTCTCTCTCACACTCCCAGTCTCTCCCTCTCTCACACTCCCAATTTCTCTCTCTCTCTCACACTCCCAATCTCTCTCTCTCACACTCCCAATCTCTCTCTCTCTCAGACTCCCAATCTCTCTCTCTCTCTCACACTCCCAATCTCTCTCTCACACTCCCAATCTCTCTCTCTCTCTCACACTCCCAATCACTCTCTCTCCCGCTCCCAATCTCTCTCTCTCTCACACTCCCAATCTCTCGCTCACACTCCCAGTCTCTCTCTCTTACACTCCCAATCTCTCTCTCTCACACTCCCAATCTCTCTCTCTCACACTCCCAATCTCTCTCTCTGACACTCCCAATCTCTCTCTCACACTCCCAATCTCTCTCTCTGATGCTCCCAATCTCTCTCTCTCTCTCACACTCCCAGTCTCTCTCTCTCTCACACTCCCAATCGCTCTCTCTCTCTCTCTCACACTCCCAATCTCTCTCTCTCACACTCCCAATCTCTCTCTCTCTCACACTCCCAATCTCTCTCTCTCACACTCCTAATCTCTCTCTCTCACACTCCCAATCTCTCTCTCTCTCAGACTCCCAATCTCTCTCTCTCTCTCACACTCCCAATCTCTCTCACTCCCAATCTCTCTCTCTCACACTCCCAATATCTCTCTCACACTCCCAATCTCTCTCTCTCTCCCACTCCCAATCTCTCTCTCTCTCTCTCACGCCCAATCTCTCTCTCTCACTCCCAATCTCTCTCTCTGACACTCCCAATCTCTCTCTCTCTCACGCTTCCAATCTCTCTCTCTCTCACGCTCCCAATCTCTCTCTCTCTCACGCTCCCAATCTCTCTCTCTCTCACACTCCCAATCTCTCTCTCAAACTCCCAGTCTCTCTCTCTCACACACTCCCAGTCTCTCTCTCACACTCCCAATCTCTCTCTCTCTCACACTCCCAATCTCTCTCTCTCACACTCCCAATCTCTCTCTCTCTCAGACTCCCAATCTCTCTCTCTCTCTCACACTCCCAATCTCTCTCTCACACTCCCAATCTCTCTCTCTCTCACACTCCCAATCTCTCTAACACTCCCAATCTCTCTCTCTCTCACACTCCCAATCTCTCGCTCACACTCCCAGTCTCTCTCTCTTACACTCCCAATCTCTCTCTCTCACACTCCCAATCTCTCTCTCTCTCTCTCACGCCCAATCTCTCTCTCTCACTCCCAATCTCTCTCTCTGTCACTCCCAATCTCTCTCTCTCTCACGCTCCCAATCTCTCTCTCTCTCACGCTCCCAATCTCTCTCTCTCTCACACTCCCAATCTCTCTCTCAAACTCCCAGTCTCTCTCTCTCACACACTCCCAGTCTCTCTCTCACACTCCCAATCTCTCTCTCTCTCACACTCCCAATCTCTCTCTCTCACACTCCCAATCTCTCTCTCTCTCAGACTCCCAATCTCTCTCTCTCTCTCACACTCCCAATCTCTCTCTCACACTCCCAATCTCTCTCTCTCTCACACTCCCAATCTCTCTAACACTCCCAATCTCTCTCTCTCTCACACTCCCAATCTCTCTCTCTGACACTCCCAATCACTCTCTCTCACGCTCCCAATCTCTCTCTCTCTCACACTCCCAATCTCTCGCTCACACTCCCAGTCTCTCTCTCTTACACTCCCAATCTCTCTCTCTCACACTCCCAATCTCTCTCTCACTCCCAATCTCTCTCTCTGACACTCCCAATCTCTCTCTCTCTCTCACACTCCCAGTCTCTCTCTCTCTCACACTCCCAATCTCTCTCTCTCTCTCACACTCCCAATCTCTCTCTCTCACACTCCCAATCTCTTTCTCTCTCACACTCCCAATCTCTCTCTCTCACACTCCTAATCTCTCTCTCTCACACTCCCAATCTCTCTCTCTCTCAGACTCCCAATCTCTCTCTCTCTCTCACACTCCCAATCTCTCACACTCCCAATCTCTCTCTCTCTCACACTCCCAATCTCTCTCTCTCTCACACTCCCAATCTCTCTCTCTCACACTCCCAATCTCTCTCTCACGCTCCCAATCTCTCTCTCTCTCTCACACTCCCAATCTCTCTCTCTGACACTCCCAATCTCTCTCTCTCTCACACTCCCAATCTCTCTCTCTGACACTCCCAATCTCTCTCTCTCACGCTCCCAATCTCTCTCTCTCTCACACTCCCAATCTCTCGCTCACACTCCCAGTCTCTCCCTCTTACACTCCCAATCTCTCTCTCTCTCACACTCCCAATCTCTCTCTCTGACGCTCCCAATCTCTCTATCTCTCACACTCCCAGTCTCTCTCTCTCTCACACTCCCAATCTCTCTCTCTCTCACACTCCCAATCTCTCTCTCACACTCCCAATCTCTCTCTCTCTCGCACTCCCAATCTCTCTCTCACACTCCCAGTCTCTCTTTCTCACACACTCCCAGTCTCTCTCTCTCTCTCACATTCCCAATCTCTCTCTCTCTCACTCCCAATCTCTCTCTCTCACACTCCCAATCTCTCTCTCTCACTCCCAATCTCTCTCTCTGACACTTCCAATCTCTCTCTCTCTCACGCTCCCAATCTCTCTCTCTCTCACGCTCCCAATCTCTCTCTCTCTCACGCTCCCAATCTCTCTCTCTCTCACACTCCCAATCTCTCTCTCAAACTCCCAGTCTCTCTCTCTCACACTCCCAGTCTCTCTCTCACACTCCCAATCTCTCTCTCTCTCACACTCCCAATCTCTCTCTCTCACACTCCCAATCTCTCTCTCTCTCAGACTCCCAATCTCTCTCTCTCTCTCACACTCCCAATCTCTCTCTCACACTCCCAATCTCTCTCTCTCTCACACTCCCAATCTCTCTAACACTCCCAATCTCTCTCTCTCTCACACTCCCAATCTCTCGCTCACACTCCCAGTCTCTCTCTCTTACACTCCCAATCTCTCTCTCTCACACTCCCAATCTCTCTCTCTCTCTCTCACGCCCAATCTCTCTCTCTCACTCCCAATCTCTCTCTCTGTCACTCCCAATCTCTCTCTCTCTCACGCTCCCAATCTCTCTCTCTCTCACGCTCCCAATCTCTCTCTCTCTCACACTCCCAATCTCTCTCTCAAACTCCCAGTCTCTCTCTCTCACACACTCCCAGTCTCTCTCTCACACTCCCAATCTCTCTCTCTCTCACACTCCCAATCTCTCTCTCTCACACTCCCAATCTCTCTCTCTCTCAGACTCCCAATCTCTCTCTCTCTCTCACACTCCCAATCTCTCTCTCACACTCCCAATCTCTCTCTCTCTCACACTCCCAATCTCTCTAACACTCCCAATCTCTCTCTCTCTCACACTCCCAATCTCTCTCTCTGACACTCCCAATCACTCTCTCTCACGCTCCCAATCTCTCTCTCTCTCACACTCCCAATCTCTCGCTCACACTCCCAGTCTCTCTCTCTTACACTCCCAATCTCTCTCTCTCACACTCCCAATCTCTCTCTCACTCCCAATCTCTCTCTCTGACACTCCCAATCTCTCTCTCTCTCTCACACTCCCAGTCTCTCTCTCTCTCACACTCCCAATCTCTCTCTCTCTCTCACACTCCCAATCTCTCTCTCTCACACTCCCAATCTCTTTCTCTCTCACACTCCCAATCTCTCTCTCTCACACTCCTAATCTCTCTCTCTCACACTCCCAATCTCTCTCTCTCTCAGACTCCCAATCTCTCTCTCTCTCACACTCCCAATCTCTCACACTCCCAATCTCTCTCTCTCTCACACTCCCAATCTCTCTCTCTCTCACACTCCCAATCTCTCTCTCTCACACTCCCAATCTCTCTCTCACGCTCCCAATCTCTCTCTCTCTCTCACACTCCCAATCTCTCTCTCTGACACTCCCAATCTCTCTCTCTCTCACACTCCCAATCTCTCTCTCTGACACTCCCAATCTCTCTCTCTCACGCTCCCAATCTCTCTCTCTCTCACACTCCCAATCTCTCGCTCACACTCCCAGTCTCTCCCTCTTACACTCCCAATCTCTCTCTCTCTCACACTCCCAATCTCTCTCTCTGACGCTCCCAATCTCTCTATCTCTCACACTCCCAGTCTCTCTCTCTCTCACACTCCCAATCTCTCTCTCTCTCACACTCCCAATCTCTCTCTCACACTCCCAATCTCTCTCTCTCTCGCACTCCCAATCTCTCTCTCACACTCCCAGTCTCTCTTTCTCACACACTCCCAGTCTCTCTCTCTCTCTCACATTCCCAATCTCTCTCTCTCTCACTCCCAATCTCTCTCTCTCACACTCCCAATCTCTCTCTCTCACTCCCAATCTCTCTCTCTGACACTTCCAATCTCTCTCTCTCTCACGCTCCCAATCTCTCTCTCTCTCACGCTCCCAATCTCTCTCTCTCTCTCACGCTCCCAATCTCTCTCTCTCTCACACTCCCAATCTCTCTCTCAAACTCCCAGTCTCTCTCTCTCACACTCCCAGTCTCTCTCTCACACTCCCAATCTCTCTCTCTCTCACACTCCCAATCTCTCTCTCTCACACTCCCAATCTCTCTCTCTCTCAGACTCCCAATCTCTCTCTCTCTCTCACACTACCAATCTCTCTCTCACACTCCCAATCTCTCTCTCTCTCACACTCCCAATCTCTCTCTCTAACACTCCCAATCTCTCTCACACTCCCAATCTCTCTCTCTGACACTCCCAATCACTCTCTCTCACGCTCCCAATCTCTCTCTCTCTCACACTCCCAATCTCTCGCTCACACTCCCAGTCTCTCTCTCTTACACTCCCAATCTCTCTCTCTCACACTCCCAATCTCTCTCTCACACTCCCAATCTCTCTCTCTGACACTCCCAATCTCTCTCTCACACTCCCAATCTCTCTCTCTGATGCTCCCAATCTCTCTCTCTCTCTCACACTCCCAGTCTCTCTCTCTCTCACACTCCCAATCTCTCTCTCTCTCTCACACTCCCAATCTCTCACACTCCCAATCTCTCTATCTCACACTCCCAATCTCTCTCTCACACTCCCAATCTCTCTTTCTCTCACACTCCCAATCTCTCTCTCTCACGCCCAATCTCTCTCTCTCACTCCCAATCTCTCTCTCTGACACTCCCAATCTCTCTCTCTCTCACGCTCCCAATCTCTCTCTCTCTCACGCTCCCAATCTCTCTCTCTCTCAAGCTCCCAATCTCTCTCTCTCTCACACTCCCAATCTCTCTCTCAAACTCCCAGTCTCTCTCTCTCACACACTCCCAGTCCAATTCCAATTCCAATTCAAATGCTTTATTGGCATGAAAGTTTACAGAGAACCATATTGCCAAAGCTTACATAGCAAAAAGGTACAGTTTTCCAACATTCTGTAGGTGTCAATCGATTTGACATTTGTTGGTTACATACAATATTACTTTTAAACAATATTAATTTTAAACAGTCTTTGTACTTCATTTGGTAAGCTCAATATTAATTTTAAACAGTCTTAATTTTTAAACAGTCCTCAGGTTGTGACATGTTGTTACATATTTGGCCCCAAGGTATGGTCTGTCTCCTTCTCCTAGGACTAATCTCAATTTTGACAGGTCATCCAATTCCTTGAAATCTGGGGTTGTTTGGCTTAGCTTGTTGAATAATATGTTTCTTGATGTGTTGAATTTTTCGTATTTTAGGAGGAAATGCATCTCTGTTTCAACCTCGCCGGCCAGACATTGATCGCATATTCTATTCTCTCTAGGCTGCCAGGATTTCTTGTATCTGCCTTTTTCAATTTCCAGTTGGTGGTCGCTTAGTCTGTACCTGGTGAGGGTCTGTCTCTGTTTTGTGTCCCTGATGGTCGTGAGGTAGTCTGCCAGTTTATATTCTCTTTTTAGGGCCCGGTAACATTCTAATCTGCTTTGGCTTTCAGTTATTTTGTTCCAATGTTCCAGGCAGGTTTCTTTCCATTTTTTAATGATTTGGTTCACTCGGATTGGTGTTTGGACGGCTGTGTTGGTCTGGGGCTGGTCAGGGTCCGGCTGAGTACTTAGTTTCAGTAGCAGCTGACTCAGGGGACTCTTTTCTGGGTTTAGCTCTTGGGTCTGAAAGGCTTTGAAATGAAGGGTGTCTGGGGAGCTAGATTTGAGGTGATTTAGGAAGTTTAGTGCTCGTTTTTGGATGTTTATTATCAGTGGGTATCTGCCTAGTTCGGCTCTGCATGCGTTTGTTGGCGTTTTTCTTTGGGTGCGAAGGATGCTTCGGCAGAATTCTGCATGTAGGGCTTCTATTGTGTGTTTTTCCCATTTAGTGTAGCTTTGGTGATTTAGCGGGCCCCATACTTCACTACCGTACAGTGCAATGGGCAGGATTATGCTGTCAAATATTTTGAGCCAGATTTTGATTGGGATTTGGATGTTGTAGAATTTTCTTTTTATTGCATATAGGGCTCTTCGGGCTTTTTCTTTTAGTGCATTCACTGCTATGCTGAAGCTCCCTGATGCTGTAATAGTTAGACCAAGGTAGGTGTAGCTCATAGTGTGTCCTATAGTGGTATCACTGAGGGTAAACTGGTATTTGTTTTCCTGACATCTGGGCCTTTTTTGAAAAATCATGACTCCCAGTCTCTCTCTCACACTCCCAATCTCTCTCTCTCTCACACTCCCAATCTCTCTCTCTCACACTCCCAATCTCTCTCTCTCTCAGACTCCCAATCTCTCTCTCTCTCTCACACTCCCAATCTCTCTCTCACACTCCCAATCTCTCTCTCTCTCACACTCCCAATCTCTCTAACACTCCCAATCTCTCTCTCTCTCACACTCCCAATCTCTCTCTCTGACACTCCCAATCGCTCTCTCTCTCACACTCCCAATCTCTCGCTCACACTCCCAATCTCTCTCTCTCTCACTCCCAATCTCTCTCTCTGACACTCCCAATCTCTCTCTCACACTCCCAATCTCTCACTCTGATGCTCCCAATCTCTCTCTCTCTCTCACACTCCCAGTCTCTCTCTCTCTCACACTCCCAATCTCTCTCTCTCTCTCACACTCCCAATCTCTCTCTCTCACACTCCCAATCTCTCTCTCTCTCACACTCCCAATCTCCCTCTCTCACACTCCTAATCTCTCTCTCTCACACTCCCAATCTCTCTCTCTCTCAGACTCCCAATCTCTCTCTCTCTCTCACACTCCCAATATCTCACACTCCCAATCTCTCTCTCTCACACTCCCAATCTCTCTCTCTCTCACACTCCCAATCTCTCTCTCACACTCCCAATCTCTCTCTCTCTCACACTCCCAATCTCTCTCTCTGACACTCCCAATCTCTCTCTCTCTCACACTCCCAATCTCTCTCTCTGACATTCCCAATCTCTCTCTCTCACACTCCCAATCTCTCTCTCTCTCACACTCCCAATCTCTCGCTCACACTCCCAATCTCTCTCTCTCTCACACTCCCAATCTCTCTCTCTCAAACTCCTAATCTCTCTCTCTCACACTCCCAATCTCTCTCTCTCTCAGACTCCCAATCTCTCTCTCTCTCTCACACTCCCAATCTCTCTCTCTGACACTCCCAATCTCTCTCTCTCTCAGACTCCCAATCTCTCTCTCTCTCACACTCCCAATCTCTCGCTCACACTCCCAGTCTCTCTCTCTTACACTCCCAATCTCTCTCTCTCACACTCCCAATCTCTCTCTCTCTCACACTCCCAATCTCTCTCTCTGACGCTCCCAATCTCTCTCTCTCTCACACTCCCAGTCTCTCTCTCTCTCACACTCCCAATCTCTCCAATTCCAATTTCCAATTAAAATGCTTTATTGGCATGAAAGTTTACAGAGAACCATATTGCCAAAGCTTACATAGCAAAAAGGTACAGTTTTCCAACATTCTGTAGGTGTCAATCGATTTGACATTTGTTGGGTACATACAATATTACTTTTAAACAATATTAATTTTAAACAGTCTTTGTACTTCATTTGGTACGTTCAATATTAATTTTAAACAGTCTTAATTTTAAACAGTCCTCAGGTTGTGACATGTTGTTACATATTTGGCCCCAAGGTATGGTCTGTCTCCTTCTCCTAGGACTAATCTCAATTTTGACAGATCATCCAATTCCTTGAAATCTGGGGTTGTTTGGCTTAGCTTGTTGAATAATATGTTTCTTGATGTGTTGAATTTTTCGCATTTTAGGAGGAAATGCATTTCTGTTTCAACCTCGCCAGCCAGACATTGATCGCATATTCTATTCTCTCTAGGCTGCCAGGATTTCTTCTCTCTCTCTCACACTCCCAATCTCTCTCTCACACACCCAATCTCTCTCTCTCTCGCACTCCCAATCTCTCTCTCACACTCCCAGTCTCTCTTTCTCACACACTCCCAGTCTCTCTCTCTCTCTCACATTCCCAATCTCTCTCTCTCTCACTCCCAATCTCTCTCTCTCACACTCCCAATCTCTCTCTCTCACTCCCAATCTCTCTCTCTGACACTCCCAATCTCTCTCTCTCTCATGCTCCCAATCTCTCTCTCTCACACGCTCCCAATCTCTCTCTCTCTCACGCTCCCAATCTCTCTCGCTCTCACACTCCCAATCTCTCTCTCTCAAACACCCAGTGTCTCTCTCTCACACACTCCCAGTCTCTCTCTCACACTCCCAATCTCTCTCTCTCTCACACTCCCAATCTCTCTCTCTCACACTCCCAATCTCTCTCTCTCAGACTCCCAATCTCTCTCTCTCTCTCACACTCCCAATCTCTCTCTCACACTCCCAATCTCTCTCTCTCTCACACTCCCAATCTCTCTCTTTAACACTCCCAATCTCTCTCTCTCTCACACTCCCAATCTCTCTCTCTGACACTCCCAATCACTCTCTCTCACACTCCCAATCTCTCTCCCTCTCACACTCCCAATCTCTCGCTCACACTCCCAGTCTCTCTCTCTTACACTCCCAATCTCTCTCTCTCACACTCCCAATCTCTCTCTCTCACACTCCCAATCTCTCTCTCTGACACTCCCAATCTCTCTCTCACACTCCCAATCTCTCTCTCTGATGCTCCCAATCTCTCTCTCTCTCTCACACTCCCAGTCTCTCTCTCTCTCACACTCCCAATCTCTCTCTCTCTCTCACACTCCCAATCTCTCTCTCACACACTCCCAATCTCTCTCTCTCTCACACTCCCAATCTCTCTCTCTCTCAGACTCCCAATCTCTCTCTCTCTCACGCTCCCAATCTCTCTCTCTCTCACGCTCCCAATCTCTCTCTCTCTCACACTCCCAATCTCTCTCTCAAACTCCCAGTCTCTCTCTCTCACACACTCCCGGTCTCTCTCTCACACTCCCAATCTCTCTCTCTCTCACGCGCCCAATCTCTCTCTCTCTCACGCTCCCAATCTCTCTCTCTCTCACACTCCCAATCTCTCTCTCAAACTCCCAGTCTCTCTCTCTCACACACTCCCAGTCTCTCTCTCACACTCCCAATCTCTCTCTCTCACACTCCCAATCTCTCTCTCTCTCAGACTCCCAATCTCTCTCTCTCTCTCACACTCCCAATCTCTCTCTCACACTCCCAATCTCTCTCTCTCTCACACTCCCAATTTCTCTAACACTCCCAATCTCTCTCTCTCTCACACTCCCAATCTCTCTCTCTGACACTCCCAATCGCTCTCTCTCACGCTCCCAATCTCTCTCTCTCTCTCACACTCCCAATCTCTCGCTCACACTCCCAGTCTCTCTCTCTTACACTCCCAATCTCTCTCTCTCACACTCCCAATCTCTCTCTCTCTCACTCCCAATCAATCTCTCTGACACTCCCAATCTCTCTCTCACACTCCCAATCTCTCTCTCTGATGCTCCCAATCTCTCTCTCTCTCTCACACTCCCAGTCTCTCTCTCTCACACTCCCAATCTCTCTCTCTCTCTCACACTCCCAATCTCTCTCTCTCACACTCCCAATCTCTCTCTCTCACACTCCCAATCTCTCTCTCTCACACTCCTAATCTCTCTCTCTCAGACTCCCAATCTCTCTCTCTCTCTCACACTCCCAATCTCTCACACTCCCAATCTCTCTCTCTCACACTCCCAATCTCTCTCTCTCACACTCCCAATCTCTCTCTCACACTCCCAATCTCTCTCTCTCTCACACTCCCAATCTCTCTCTCTGACACTCCCAATCTCTCTCTCTCTCACACTCCCAATCTCTCTCTCTGACACTCCCAATCTCTCTCTCTCACGCTCCCAATCTCTCTCTCTCTCACACTCCCAATCTCTCGCTCACACTCCCAATCTCTCTCTCTCTCACACTCCCAATCTCTCTCTCTCACACTCCTAATCTCTCTCTCTCACACTCCCAATCTCTCTCTCTCTCAGACTCCCAATCTCTCTCTCTCTCAGACTCCCAATCTCTCTCTCTCTCTCACACTCCCAATCTCTCACACTCCCAATCTCTCTCTCTCACACTCCCAATCTCTCTCTCACACTCCCAATCTCTCTCTCTCTCACACTCCCAATCTCTCTCTCTCTCTCTCACGCCCAATCTCTCTCAGTTCAGTTCAGTTCAAATGCTTTATTGGGATGAAAGTTTACAGAGAACCATATTGCCAAAGCTTACATAGCAAAAAGGTACAGTTTTCCAACATTCTGTAGGTGTCAATCGATTTGACATTTGTTGGGTATATACAATATTACTTTTAAACAATATTAATTTTAAACAGTCTTTCTACTTCATTTGGTATGTTCAATATTAATTTTAAACAGTCTTACTTTTAAACAGTCCTCAGGTTGTGACATGTTGTTACATATTTAGCCCCAAGGTATGGTCTGTCTCCTTCTCCTAGGACTAATCTCAATTTTGACAGATCATCCAATTCCTTGAAATCTGGGGTTGTTTGGCTTAGCTTGTTGAATAATATGTTTCTTGATGTGTTGAATTTTTCGCATTTTAGGAGGAAATGCATTTCTGTTTCAACCTCGCCAGCCAGACATTGATCGCATATTCTATTCTCTCTAGGCTGCCAGGATTTCTTGTATCTGCCTTTTTCAATTTCCAGTTGGTGGTCGCTTAGTCTGTACCTGGTGAGGGTCTGTCTCTGTTTTGTGTCTCTGATGGTCGTGAGGTAGTCTGCCAGTTTATATTCTCTTTTTAGGGCCCGGTAACATTCTAATCTGCTTTGGCTTTCGGTTATTTTGTTCCAATGTTCCAGGTAGGTTTCTGTGCATTTTTTAATGATTTGGTTCACTCGGATTGGTGTTTGGACGGCTGTGTTGGTCTGGGGCTGGTCAGGGTCCGGCTGAGTACTTAGTTTCAGTAGCAGCTGACTCAGGGGACTCTTTTCTGGGTTTAGCTCTTGGGTCTGAAAGGCTTTGAAATGAAGGGTGTCTGGGGAGCTAGATTTGAGGTGATTTAGGAAGTTTAGTGCTCGTTTTTGGATGTTTATTATCAGTGGGTATCTGCCTAGTTCGGCTCTGCATGCATTTGTTGGCGTTTTTCTTTGGGTGCGAAGGATGCTTCGGCAGAATTCTGCATGTAGGGCTTCTATTGTGTGTTTTTCCCATTTAGTGTAGCTTTGGTGATTTAGCGGGCCCCATACTTCACTACCGTACAGTGCAATGGGCAGGATTATGCTGTCAAAAATTTTGAGCCAGATTTTGATTGGGATTTGGATGTTGTAGAATTTTCTTTTTATTGCATATAGGGCTCTTCGGGCTTTTTCTTTTAGTGCATTCACTGCTATGCTGAATCTCCCTGATGCTGTAATAGTTAGACCAAGGTAGGTGTAGCTCATAGTGTGTCCTATAGTGGTATCACTGAGGGTAAACTGGTATTTGTTTTCCTGACATCTGGGTCTTTTCTGAAAAATCATGATGTTGGTTTTCTTTAGATTTACTGTTAGAGCCCAATTTTGGCAGTATTTGTCGAGTAGGTCTAGTTGTTGCTGTAATCCCTGTTCTGTGGGAGACAGCAGAACCAGGTCGTCCGCATAGAACAGGGACTTCACTTCTCCATCCAGGAGACGGAGACCTGGTGACTCGCTTTGCTCCAGCATGTCTGCTAATTCATTTATGTATATGTTGAACAGGGTCGGGCTCAAATTGCAGCCCTGCCGGACGCCTCTTCTCTGGGTGAAGAAATCGGTGCGTTTGTCTCCAATTTTGACCCCGCATTTGTTTTTCAGATACATTGATTTAATAAGGTCATAGACTTTGCCCCCTATTCCACACTGAAGAAGTTTATAATAGAGCCCTTCGTGCCATATAGAGTCAAAGGCTTTCTTGAAGTCGATGAAACAGGCGAATATTTTCCCATTTTTTGTTTGGTGTTTATGTTTTTCAATGAGGGTGTGAAGGGTATAGATATGGTCGGCGGTGCGGTGTTTTGGAAGAAAGCCTATTTGGTTTTTTCTGAGGATATTATGTTTGTTAAGAAAATCAAGTAATCTACTATTTAGAATACTGCAGAATAACTTCCCTAGACAACTGTTGACACAGATGCCGCGGTAGTTATTTGGGTCTGATTTGTTTCCACTTTTATATATGGGGGAGATTAGTCCTTGGCACCAGATATCGGGAAAACAGCCTGAGCGTAATATGATGTTGAATAGTTTGAGTATCGCACCCTGCATCTCCATATTGCTGAACTTTAGCATTTCATTTTTGATGTTGTCTGGGCCACAGGCTTTCTTTAGGTGGAGAGATTTTGTTTTTGTGGCCAGTTCTTTCCATGTGATTGGGGAGTCTAGAGGGTTTTGGTTGTCTTTAATTGTTGCTTCTAATGTGTGGAGTTTTTCTGTGACCTGATGTTGACTTGGGTTTGTTTTGTTTTTTGGGATGTCTTTGTAGAGGTTTTCAAAATGTGTTCTCCAGATGTCGCCATCTTGGATTGGTAATGCTTGCAATTGTGTTGTACTCAGGTTATTCCACATTTCCCAGAATTGTTTTGGATTGGTGGAGTTTTCAATTTCTTCGAGTATTTTGTGGGTATAGTTTTGTGTTTTGTTCCTAATGGTGTGTTTATATCTTTTGAGGGTTTCATTGTATCTAGTACGTAGGTCCGGATTGTTTGGTTGCCGATGCTTTTGGTTTGATATTTTTCTCAGGTCTTTTCTGGCATTTTTGCATTCGTGGTCAAACCATTTCATATTTTTATTTTGTCTTTTGTGATGCTTCCTCTTCTGTTTCACGAGGTCGGCTTTTACAGCTGCCTCATGGAAGATCATATTTATATCCTCTATGGCCGTGTTTACACCATCTCTGGTGATCTCATATAGATTTTCTTTAAATTTTGAAATTTTACTTGTGAAATCAGGTGAATTTAGTGCTGTGATGAATTTATCTCCACTGTCTGGGGCCCATCTGTATGTCTGGTTTATTTTATGTAGCTTACTGTGTTCCTTTTTTGTGTCTGTAGTTTGGGCAGAAAGTTTAAGGTACACATTTATTTGGTTATGGTCTGAGAGGGGGGATTGCTGCCTGACAGTGAATGCGTTGATATCGCAGGGGTCCAGGTCAGTGATTGTATAGTCCACCACACTAGACCCAAGAGTTGAGGAGTATGTGAGTCTCCCTAGGGAGTCCCCTCTGAACCTACCATTAACTATGTACAGGCCTAAGGCTCGGCAGAGTTGCACTACCTCCCTACCGCTTTTATTTATTTCACGATCAAGGTTGTTCCGATTTGCGATGGCTGGTGTGACATCTAAAGGGGTCTGGCCAAACACATGGTTGTTTCCCTGTGGGTCTATGAAGTCAGGTTCACAACCGGTCCTTGCATTTAGGTCCCCACATATTATCACCTTTCCTTGGGCCTGGAAATGGCTGATTTCCATGTGGAGAGTATCAAATAACTCCTCTTCGAAATATGGCGAATCTATTGGAGGTATGTAGATCGCACATAAGTAAACATCTTTTTTTGCTATTCCTATATTTTTATCTAGTTTTAGCCATACGTGTGATTTCCCCTGTTTTACCGGTGAGATGTGTTTGTCCAGTTCTCCCTTATACCACACCAATATTCCCCCGGAGGTTCTGCCCTTGCGTGTTTTAGTGTTCTTTACTGAGGGCACAATGATTTCATGGTACATTGGAGGACAGTGGGTCGGCATGTCCTTTTGGCACCATGTTTCTGTTAACACAATTATATCAATGTCTTTTATAGCTTTTAGGAATTCAGGGTCTGTACTCTTCATCCCAAAAGTTGAGGAGCGGAGGCCCTGGATATTCCAGCAGCTTATGTGGAAAGAACGCATTTATATAGTTCAATAAAACGAAATAAAATGGACCTATTTTGTGGGATGAGTGTGGAAACACTATTTTCTATAATGCTAAGTGATGATTTAGTATAAATTTCATGAGGCATGCACATATATCTATCTAATAATAGTAATAATACTGATAAGATAACAATAATGATAATGATAAATAACAATATTAATAATTTCTCCGGCTTTCTATCAGGCTGTTCAGCATCGTCATGATCTTTCTCAGTTCTTGGTCTACAGTCTGTGGTCTAGAGGGGGGTCTTGGGTCAGGTATAAAAGCACGGTTCTGTTGTCGGTTTTGTAAAGGGGGGTGGGGGACATTGGTGGTCCTGTTTGGGCTCCCAATGGTAGAGGGGGTGGGAGGGCTGCGTCTTTTGGCAGTGTTTATGAGGTTTCTTGCGAAGACCCACATCCGCTGTTTGAGTAGATGTATTTCGTCATAGAGGTCCCTTGTGTTGATGTTTGGATGATGGGCCAGGGAGACGTTGGGGAGGACAGAACATCTCGTGTCGATCTCCCTGTTGGTGTTGTGGATTATATAGGCTGGGGTGTCCTTTCTGGGCAGTAGTGTGGAGATCACGATCCGCGCCTCGGGGAATTCCCTGCTGGCCTTTTCTGCCATCCTGCTCACCGCCCAACCCGTGCCTTCCTGTAGGGTGCGTAGGTCGTTCGTGCCTGTGTGGATCACAATCCATTTGGGGCTTCCAAGGGATTCTTTGTTCAGGATCTTCATTGCTTGGCCTGTGTTGCTGCACCATTTTTTCAGGACTTGATGGTCTGGGAACAGCCTCTGGGGGTCCAGAAACTTTCCGTTGGAGTCGGTCAGCAGGACCGCCTGAGGGGCTGGTTTTTCAGACTGGGTAACAGTAGTCTGGGTAGGACTCGCCTGGTGGCTGGTTGTTGGCTGGGTTTCTGGGATATGTTGTGTGGCAGGAGCGGGGTTTGGGGCTTTCGGTGTGTCCTCGTTTGGGGGGGTATCTGTCGGTTTTTGTGTTCCTGTGTGTGAGGACTGGGTAGCAGTAGTCTGGGCATGACTCGACTGAGGGCTGGTTGGAGCGGGGTTTGTGGCTTTCGGTGTGTCTTCGTGTGGGGTGGCATCCGGCGGGTTCTGTGTCCTTGTGTGTGTTGTTTTTGTGTCCTCAGGTTTTTGGACCTTAAGAGGTTTGTGTTGCCTGCTGAGCCTTTCTACGGTCTCCTTCGTTTTGTTTAGTTGAGTACGGAGTTCTTTGATCTCATTTCTTTGCTCCTCTATGGTCTTTCTCAGCTTGTGGATGGTGGACTCGTGTTCCGTTTTTAGCTGTTTGAATTCCTCCTTCAAATTCTTGGCCAGTGTTTCTCTGTATTCGTTGAAATCAAGTTCTAGTTTGGCCAGATTCTCTTTCATCATTTTGTTTTCGTTGAGAGGTGTGGGGGGGGTGGAGATGTACAGGGAGGTGTTTTCCTCTGCTGGTCTCTCTTCTTCTTCCTCCACTTGGCTCTCCTCATCCTCTGTTCGACTCTCTTTTGCTTCCTGTCCATTGGTCCTCTTTGTGTCTGCCTTAGTTTTCAACTGGGGGAATTCCTTTTCGAAGGTGTCCAGATTTTCCACATTCCCCTGTATCATGATCTTTCTATTTTTGTTGTAGTAGCTTATGGTTAGCAGGGGGTCATCTTTATCTAGGTTTCCATCTTTACATATTTTCAGTCTGCCTCCACTGCCAATACCTTCACTGGAGACGTATGTGTAGTGTTTTTGTAAAGTCTCCTTCCAGGAGGTGACGTATTCGGTGTAGAATATGAGGTTGTTCTTCAGCTTAGTCCCTTTGTGTGTGGTATAGTCCACGTAGAGGATTTCTGGGTTATTTTTTAGTGTTGTGTACTTGTATTTTTCCTTTGCTTTATTTTTTGTGCATTGCTCAGGATATATCATTTCCCTGCTCATTGTAGTCGTTTGTTTTTTGTCTCAGATAGATAACTTTTTTTTTCTCTTTTTTGTGTCGTGTTCCACCTTAGCCCACTTTTAGGTCCAAAATTGGGAGTTTTTCAGGGGTTCATCTTTGATATAGCTGCTCTTAAAGGTTTATCTTTCTCTTTTTCTCACAGGCTCTTGGTTCGGGTAGTTTATCGTTTCTCTCGGGTTTCTATTCCTTTTCCTCGCGGGTTTGTTGTTCTTTTTTCAGGTTTTTTTTTTTTTTCGAGCTAAATTTAAATAAAATTAAACTTTTTCCGAACTAACTTTAACTAAAATGAAACTTAGGTAGAGTTAGGTAAAACTTATTTCTCCGGCTTTTTCTCTCCAGCTGGTGTTTCCTCTCCTCTCTCTCTCACGCTCTCTCGCTCCGTCTCTCTCTCTCTAGGTGCAGTTACCTCTCTTTGCTCCTTTTCTCCTTTCAGCCGTTTCCCTTCGTTCAAATTTCGCGCTCTCAGCTCTCAGCTCCCAACGCTCTCTCCGGGCTTCTGCCCTGGCCCCAGCCCCTCGGCTCGGCTGTGCTGTCCCGGCCCGGTGTTTGTCCGAGTTTCTCCGACCCCGGAGTTTCTCTGGTTTCAGGCCCCGGGCTTGCTCGCTCTCCAGGCCCGACCCGATCCGGCACCCCTACCTCTCCACTCGCCTCTTTGACTGGCTCGGGCCGCTCCTCCCGGTCTGGGTCTACTCCTGTTGCTGCTCGCTCTCCTTCTCTCCGGTGCCTCGCTCGGCCTTTCTCCGGCTTCAGGCTCCGTGCTCCGGTTGCTGCTCGGGCTCTCTCTCTCTCTCTGTCTCTCTCTGTGACTCTCTGTCTCTGTCTTTCTCTCCCACAGCTGACCCTCGCCTCCCCACTCACATTCTCACGCTGTGTTGATCATACAGATTCCTTGTTGTTGGTGTTTGATGTGTTCGAACCTATATTGTGTTTTCCAGGCCGGGCAGCCCATTCCTTCCGTCAGTCTCTTTGTTGTGAATCTGTACGGACCGGCGCACACCCTGGAACTGATCCCGCCCGAGAGCTTCAGGTCCAGGTATCTGTGTCACCATCAGCGCAGCAGCTCACCCAGGGTCAGAAGGCGGGGGGAGGTGGGAGAGCGAGGGGGGCGGGGTGGGGTGGGGACAGCATTTAAAGGCGCACTTCAGAGACCAAAAGAAATCACCGGAATGTTTCCCCAGTCATGGGGATCTTACAGAACCCAAGAGTTTAACAAGTTAGGGGGAAATTAGCTGAAGAAAATCATTTTAACTTAAAAGAAATATTATGTGCAGCACCCCTTGGTCGAGCAGCTCCCCTGTGGCACAGAGCTGGTGGAGCAGAGCCTCCTGGTGGAGCAGAGCTGGTGGAGCAGAGCCCCTTGGTGGAGCAGAGGTGGTGGAGCAGAGCCCCCTGGTGGAGCAGAGCCCTCCTGGTGGAGCAGAGCCCCCTGGTGGAGCAGAGCCCCCTGGTGGAGCAGGGTCCCTTGGTGGGGCAGGGAGCCCCTTGGTGGGGCAGGGTCCCCCTGGTGGGGCAGGGTCCCCCTGGTGGAGCAGGGGCCCCCCTGGTGGAGCAGGGGCCCCCCTGGTGGAGCAGGGCCCCCCTGGTGGAGCAGAGCCCCCCTGGAGGAGCAGAGCCCCCCTGGTGGAGCAGACAGAGCCCCTTGGTGGAGCAGAGGTGGTGGAGCAGAGCCCCCCTGGTGGAGCAGGGCCCCCCTGGAGGAGCAGGGCCCCCTCGGTGGAGCAGAGCCCCCCTGGAGGAGCAGAGCCCCTCTCAGTGGAGCAGAGCCCCCCTGGTGCAGCAGAGGTGGTGGAGCAGGGACCCCTGGTGGAGCAGAGCCCCCTGGTGGAGCGGAGCCCCCTGGTGGAGCAGGGCCCCCCGGTGGAGCAGAGTCACCTGGTGGAGCAGAGCCCTCCCTGGTGGAGCAGAGTCCCTGGTGGAGCAGGGCCCTTGGTGGAGCAGAGCCCCCCTGGTAAAGCAGGGCCCCCTGGTGGAGCAGAGTCCCCCTGGTGGAGCAGAGCCCCCCTGGTGGAGCAGACAGAGCCCCTTGGTGGAGCAGAGGTGGTGGAGTAGGGACCCCTGGTGGAGCAGAGCCCCCTGGTGGAGCAGAGCCCCCTGGATGAGCAGAGTCCCCTGGTGGAGCAGAGCCCCCCTGGTGGAGCAGAGGTGGTAAAGCAGGGCCCCCCTGGTGGAGCAGAGGCCTTGTGTTCCAGCAAAGATCCAAACAACATGGACCCACAATAAATTTCACAGTAGGAACAACCAAAATTGAACAAACCACTCACTACACATACTTGGGCTTAAAAATCAGTTCTACGGGAAACTTCAAACTGGCTGTGAATGAACTGAAAGAGAAAGCAAGAAGGGCTTTCTATGCCATCAAAAAATCAATCCAAATAGAAATCCCAATTAGCATTTGGCTCAAAATTTTCAAATCAGTAATTGAACCAATTGCACTCTATGGCAGTGAGGTCTGGGGACCACTAACACAACAAGATTTTGCAAAATGGGACAAACACCCAATTGAGATCCTACATGCGGAATTCTGTAAAAGTATCCTCCGGACTCAAAGGAAAACAGTAAACAACGCATGCAGGGCGGAACTAGGCCAATATCCATTAATAATCACTATCCAAAAAAGAGCCACCAAATTTTGGAATCACCTACAAATGAGCAACCCCCAATGCTATCACTACGACGCCCTGAAATGCCAAGAGCTGACCATAAAGAAGAATACCCTCAGTCAACTAGTCCTGGGACTCAATAAAGTAACTAATAACAATACTAACAATAACCAGCCCCAGGACAGTGACAGGGTAACACAAAGAATTCGACCCAACACAATCGTCGCTAAGCAAAAGGAAAAATATCTGTCATATTGGGCAGAAACAACAAAAACCCAAAGCAAACTCAATTGCTACTTGGCCCTAAACAGACAATACAACATAGCTGATTACCTGACCATGGTAAAGGATAACAAACTGAGAAGAACCTTGACAAGGTACAGACTTAGCGAACATAGCCTAGCGATCGAAAAAGGCAGACACAGGCAGACCAGGCTGCCAAGAGAGGACAGGATATGCTCTCACTGCAGTCAGGGAGTAGTTGAGACAGAGATGCACTTCCTCACAGCCTGTGGAAAATATCAGGGCATCAGAGAGAATTTCTATCAAAAATTCTCACAAATATGCCCTGAATTCAGAAATCTGACTGACAACCAAAAACTCCCATTCCTACTGGGGGAGGAGAGAAGCTGTGTAACACTGGCGGCACACTATGTTACAGCTTGCCATGAACAGAGGGACAACCAGTAAACTAAGACAAGAGTATATATAAACAAGGCGAAAATATATTTATAAACTCAGGGATATACCTGTTTATACACTGTATGAATGGAACCGCGTTTATGTGTTCAACCATAAATGTATTTTGATGCTTTGGCAACATAAGATGTACCTTATCATGCCAATAAAGCGATTTGTATTGTATTGTATTGTATTGGTAAAGCAGGGCCCCCCTGGTGGAGCAGAGGTGGTGGAGCAGAGCCCCCCTGGTGGAGCAGAGGTGGTGGAGCAGAGCCCCCCTGGTGGAGCAGAGGTGGTGGAGCAGAGCCCCCCTGGTGGAGCAGAGGTGGTAAAGCAGGGCCCCACTGGTGGAGCAGAGGTGGTAAAGCAGGGCCCCCCTGGTGGAGCAGAGGTGGTAAAGCAGGGCCCCCCTGGTGAAGCAGGGCCCCCCCGGTGGAGCAGAGCCCCCCTGGTGGAGCAGAGGTGGTGGAGCAGAGCCCCCCTGGTGGAGCAGAGGTGGTAAAGCAGGGCCCCCCTGGTGGAGCAGAGGTGGTGGAGCAGAGCCCCCCTGGTGAAGCAGGGCCCCCCCGGTGGAGCAGAGCCCCCCTGGTGGAGCAGAGGTGGTAAAGCAGGGCCCCACTGGTGGAGCAGAGGTGGTGGAGCAGAGCCCCCCTGGTGGAGCAGAGGTGGTAAAGCAGGGCCCCCCTGGTGGAGCAGAGGTGGTGGAGCAGAGCCCCCCTGGTGAAGCAGGGCCCCCCCGGTGGAGCAGAGTCACCTGGTGGAGCAGGGCCCCCCTGAATTAACTCTTAGTTTGATCACACGACTTGCGCCTCGGTCAGGAGATGGACACTCAGTGGGCGACCCCCTCAGCGGCTCGGGGTGACCTAGCCTCACCCTCTGTAACCATCCTGTCCTCTTCCCCCTTCCCCAGGGAGTATTATATCACCATGGGATCCTGGATTAGCAGCACCCGTGTGACAGTGAGATGGTTAAATCGACCTCAGAACGTCTCCATTCTCACCTGGTGTGAGGTGACAACGGGAGCCTGTGTGGAGGTGAGTGAGAAACTCACAGTCATCTTGTCCCTCTCTACCATCTATCTATCCATCTACATCGATTTCTCTATCCACCTAACTTTCTATCTCACTCCATCACTCCCTATCTAGCCATCTGTCATCAATCTCTCTCTATCCGTGACAATCGCTCTGTCCCTCTATCTGTCTAACGCAATCACTCTATCGTCCATCTTTCTTTCTATCCATCATTCTATCCATTGTGCTATCTATCCATCACTGTATCCATATCAGTCTTCCTGTCCATCTAATTAATATTCCCTCGATTAGATTCCACCCTGTAACTCACTCCCGGGTATCTGTTATTCTATATATAAACCCCCCGAACCCCTCGATTAGATTCCACCCTGTAACTCACTCCCAGGTATCTGTTATTCTATATATAAACCCCCCGAACCCCTCGATTAGATTCCACCCTGTAACTCACTCCCAGGTATCTGTTATTCTATATATAAAGCCCCCGAACCCCTCGATTAGATTCCAGCCTGTAACTCACTCCCGGGTATCTGTTATTCTATATATAAACCCCCCGAACCCCTCGATTAGATTCCAGCCTGTAACTCACTCCCGGGTATCTGTTATTCTATATATAAACCCCCCGAACCCCTCGATTAGATTCCAGCCTGTAACTCACTCCCGGCTATCTGTTATTCTATATATAAACCCCCCGAACCTGTCGATTAGATCCCAGCCTGTAACTCACTCCCCGGGTATCTGTTATTCTATATATAAACCCCCCGAACCCCTCGATTAGATTCCAGCCTGTAACTCACTCCTGGGTATCTGTTATTCTATATATAAACCCCCCGAACACCTCGATTAGATTCCAGCCTGTAACTCACTCCCGGGTATCTGTTATTCTATATATGAACCCCTCGATCAGATTCCACCCTGTAACTCACTCCCGGGTATCTGTTATTCTATATATAAACCCCCCGAACCCCTCGATTAGATTCCAGCCTGTAACTCACTCCCGGGTATCTGTTATTCTATATATAAACCCCCCGAACTCCTCGATTAGATTCCACCCTGTAACTCACTCCCAGGTATCTGTTATTCTATATATAAACCCCCCGAACCCCTCGATTAGATTCCAGCCTGTAACTCACTCCCGGGTATCTGTTATTCTATATATAAACCCCCCCGAATCCCTCGATTAGATTCCAGCCTGTAACTCACTCCCGGGTATCTGTTATTCTATATATAAACCCCCCGAACCCCTCGATTAGATTCCAGCCTGTAACTCACTCCCGGGTATCTGTTATTCTATATATAAACCCCCCGAATCCCTCGATTAGATTCCAGCCTGTAACTCACTCCCAGGTATCTGTTATTCTATATATAAACACCCCCCCCCCACCGCCACCACCGCCTCCCGAACCCCTCGATTAGATTCCAGCCTGTAACTCACTCCCGGGTATCTGTTATTCTATATATAAACCCCCCCGAACCCCCCAATTAGATTCCAGCCTGTAACTCACTCCCGGGTATCCGTTATTCAATATATAAACCCCCCGAACCCCTCGATTAGATTCCAGCCTGTAACTCACTCCCGGGTATCTGTTATTCTGTATATAAACCCCCTGA
>NC_141019.1:35216522-35229022 GCF_052327205.1 Somniosus microcephalus | reverse complement strand
AGTGTGTCCTATGATGGTATCACTGAGAGTAAACTGGTATTTGTTTTCCTGACACCTGGGCCTTTTTTGAAAAATCATGATGTTGGTTTTCTTTAGATTTACTGTTAGGGCCCAATTTTGGCAGTATTTGTCGAGTAGGTCTAGTTGTTGCTGTAATCCCTGTTCTGTGGGAGACAGCAGAACCAGGTCGTCTGTCTCTCTCTCTGTTCAGTTCAGTTCAAATGCTTTATTGGCATGAAAGTTTACAGAGAACCATATTGCCAAAGCTTACATAGCAAAAAGGTACAGTTTTCCAACATTCTGTAGGTGTCAATCGATTTGACATTTGTTGGGTATATACAATATTACTTTTAAACAATATTAATTTTAAACAGTCTTTCTACTTCATTTGGTACGTTCAATATTAATTTTAAACAGTCTTACTTTTAAACAGTCCTCAGGTTGTGACATGTTGTTACATATTTAGCCCCAAGGTATGGTCTGTCTCCTTCTCCTAGGACTAATCTCAATTTTGACAGATCATCCAATTCCTTGAAATCTGGGGTTGTTTGGCTTAGCTTGTTGAATAATATGTTTCTTGATGTGTTGAATTTTTCGCATTTTAGGAGGAAATGCATTTCTGTTTCAACCTCGCCAGCCAGACATTGATCGCATATTCTATTCTCTCTAGGCTGCCAGGATTTCTTGTATCTGCCTTTTTCAATTTCCAGTTGGTGGTCGCTTAGTCTGTACCTGGTGAGGGTCTGTCTCTGTTTTGTGTCTCTGATGGTCGTGAGGTAGTCTGCCAGTTTATATTCTCTTTTTAGGGCCCGGTAACATTCTAATCTGCTTTGGCTTTCGGTTATTTTGTTCCAATGTTCCAGGTAGGTTTCTTTGCATTTTTTAATGATTTGGTTCACTCGGATTGGTGTTTGGACGGCTGTGTTGGTCTGGGGCTGGTCAGGGTCCGGCTGAGTACTTAGTTTCAGTAGCAGCTGACTCAGGGGACTCTTTTCTGGGTTTAGCTCTTGGGTCTGAAAGGCTTTGAAATGAAGGGTGTCTGGGGAGCTAGATTTGAGGTGATTTAGGAAGTTTAGTGCTCGTTTTTGGATGTTTATTATCAGTGGGTATCTGCCTAGTTCGGCTCTGCATGCATTTGTTGGCGTTTTTCTTTGGGTGCGAAGGATGCTTCGGCAGAATTCTGCATGTAGGGCTTCTATTGTGTGTTTTTCCCATTTAGTGTAGCTTTGGTGATTTAGCGGGCCCCATACTTCACTACCGTACAGTGCAATGGGCAGGATTATGCTGTCAAAAATTTTGAGCCAGATTTTGATTGGGATTTGGATGTTGTAGAATTTTCTTTTTATTGCATATAGGGCTCTTCGGGCTTTTTCTTTTAGTGCATTCACTGCTATGCTGAAGCTCCCTGATGCTGTAATAGTTAGACCAAGGTAGGTGTAGCTCATAGTGTGTCCTATAGTGGTATCACTGAGGGTAAACTGGTATTTGTTTTCCTGACATCTGGGTCTTTTCTGAAAAATCATGATGTTGGTTTTCTTTAGATTTACTGTTAGAGCCCAATTTTGGCAGTATTTGTCGAGTAGGTCTAGTTGTTGCTGTAATCCCTGTTCTGTGGGAGACAGCAGAACCAGGTCGTCCGCATAGAACAGGGACTTCACTTCTCCATCCAGGAGACGGAGACCTGGTGACTCGCTTTGCTCCAGCATGTCTGCTAATTCATTTATGTATATGTTGAACAGGGTCGGGCTCAAATTGCAGCCCTGCCGGACGCCTCTTCTCTGGGTGAAGAAATCGGTGCGTTTGTCTCCAATTTTGACCCCGCATTTGTTTTTCAGATACATTGATTTAATAAGGTCATAGACTTTGCCCCCTATTCCACACTGAAGAAGTTTATAATAGAGCCCTTCGTGCCATATAGAGTCAAAGGCTTTCTTGAAGTCGATGAAACAGGCGAATATTTTCCCATTTTTTGTTTGGTGTTTATGTTTTTCAATGAGGGTGTGAAGGGTATAGATATGGTCGGCGGTGCGGTGTTTTGGAAGAAAGCCTATTTGGTTTTTTCTGAGGATATTATGTTTGTTAAGAAAATCAAGTAATCTACTATTTAGAATACTGCAGAATAACTTCCCTAGACAACTGTTGACACAGATGCCGCGGTAGTTATTTGGGTCTGATTTGTTTCCACTTTTATATATGGGGGAGATTAGTCCTTGGCACCAGATATCGGGAAAACAGCCTGAGCGTAATATGATGTTGAATAGTTTGAGTATCGCACCCTGCATCTCCATATTGCTGAACTTTAGCATTTCATTTTTGATGTTGTCTGGGCCACAGGCTTTCTTTAGGTGGAGAGATTTTGTTTTTGTGGCCAGTTCTTTCCATGTGATTGGGGAGTCTAGAGGGTTTTGGTTGTCTTTAATTGTTGCTTCTAATGTGTGGAGTTTTTCTGTGACCTGATGTTGACTTGGGTTTGTTTTGTTTTTTGGGATGTCTTTGTAGAGGTTTTCAAAATGTGTTCTCCAGATGTCGCCATCTTGGATTGGTAATGCTTGCAATTGTGTTGTACTCAGGTTATTCCACATTTCCCAGAATTGTTTTGGATTGGTGGAGTTTTCAATTTCTTCGAGTATTTTGTGGGTATAGTTTTGTGTTTTGTTCCTAATGGTGTGTTTATATCTTTTGAGGGTTTCATTGTATCTAGTACGTAGGTCCGGATTGTTTGGTTGCCGATGCTTTTGGTTTGATATTTTTCTCAGGTCTTTTCTGGCATTTTTGCATTCGTGGTCAAACCATTTCATATTTTTATTTTGTCTTTTGTGATGCTTCCTCTTCTGTTTCACGAGGTCGGCTTTTACAGCTGCCTCATGGAAGATCATATTTATATCCTCTATGGCCGTGTTTACACCATCTCTGGTGATCTCATATAGATTTTCTTTAAATTTTGAAATTTTACTTGTGAGATCAGGTGAATTTAGTGCTGTGATGAATTTATCTCCACTGTCTGGGGCCCATCTGTATGTCTGGTTTATTTTATGTAGCTTACTGTGTTCCTTTTTTGTGTCTGTAGTTTGGGCAGAAAGTTTAAGGTACACATTTATTTGGTTATGGTCTGAGAGGGGGGATTGCTGCCTGACAGTGAATGCGTTGATATCGCAGGGGTCCAGGTCAGTGATTGTATAGTCCACCACACTAGACCCAAGAGTTGAGGAGTATGTGAGTCTCCCTAGGGAGTCCCCTCTGAACCTACCATTAACTATGTACAGGCCTAAGGCTCGGCAGAGTTGCACTACCTCCCTACCGCTTTTATTTATTTCACGATCAAGGTTGTTCCGATTTGCGATGGCTGGTGTGACATCTAAAGGGGTCTGGCCAAACACATGGTTGTTTCCCTGTGGGTCTATGAAGTCAGGTTCACAACCGGTCCTTGCATTTAGGTCCCCACATGTTATCACCTTTCCTTGGGCCTGGAAATGGCTGATTTCCATGTGGAGAGTATCAAATAACTCCTCTTCGAAATATGGCGAATCTATTGGAGGTATGTAGATCGCACATAAGTAAACATCTTTTTTTGCTATTCCTATATTTTTATCTAGTTTTAGCCATACGTGTGATTTCCCCTGTTTTACCGGTGAGATGTGTTTGTCCAGTTCTCCCTTATACCACACCAATATTCCCCCGGAGGTTCTGCCCTTGCGTGTTTTAGTGTTCTTTACTGAGGGCACAATGATTTCATGGTACATTGGAGGACAGTGGGTCGGCATGTCCTTTTGGCACCATGTTTCTGTTAACACAATTATATCAATGTCTTTTATAGCTTTTAGGAATTCAGGGTCTGTACTCTTCATCCCAAAAGTTGAGGAGCGGAGGCCCTGGATATTCCAGCAGCTTATGTGGAAAGAACGCATTTATATAGTTCAATAAAACGAAATAAAATGGACCTATTTTGTGGGATGAGTGTGGAAACACTATTTTCTATAATGCTAAGTGATGATTTAGTATAAATTTCATGAGGCATGCACATATATCTATCTAATAATAGTAATAATACTGATAAGATAACAATAATGATAATGATAAATAACAATATTAATAATTTCTCCGGCTTTCTATCAGGCTGTTCAGCATCGTCATGATCTTTCTCAGTTCTTGGTCTACAGTCTGTGGTCTAGAGGGGGGTCTTGGGTCAGGTATAAAAGCACGGTTCTGTTTGTCGGTTTTGTAAAGGGGGGTGGGGGGACATGGTGGTCCTGTTTGGGCTCCCAATGGTAGGGGGGGTGGGAGGGCTGCGTCTTTTGGCAGTGTTTATGAGGTTTCTTGCGAAGACCCACATCCGCTTGTTTGAGTAGATGTATTTCGTCATAGAGGTCCCTTGTGTTGATGTTTGGATGATGGGCCAGGGGAGACGTTGGGGAGGACAGAACATCTCGTGTCGATCTCCCTGTTGGTGTTGTGGATTATATAGGCTGGGGTGTCCTTTCTGGGCAGTAGTGTGGAGATCACGATCCGCGCCTCGGGGAATTCCCTGCTGGCCTTTTCTGCCATCCTGCTCACCGCCCAAGCCGTGCCTTCCTGTAGGGTGCGTAGGTCTCTCTCTCTGTCTCTCTGTCTCTCTCTCTGTCTCTCTCTGTCTCTCTCTCTCTGTCTCTCTCTCTGTCTCTCTCTCTCTCTCTGTCTCTCTCTGTCTCTCTCTGTTTCTCTCTGTCTCTCTCTCTGTCTCTCTCTGTCTCTCTCTCTGTCTCTCTCTCTCCGTCTCTCTGTCTCTCTCTCTGTCTCTCTCTCTGTCTCTCTCTCTGTCTCTCTCTCTCTCTCTGTCTCTCTCTCTGTCTCTCTCTCTGTCTCTGTCTCTCTCTCTGTCTCTGTCTCTCTCTCTGTCTCTCTCTCTGTCTCTCTCTCTCTCTCTCTCTGTCTCTCTCTCTCTCTCTCTCTCTCTCTCTCTCTGTCTCTCTCACTCTCTGTCAATTCAATTCAATTCAATTCAATTCAATTCAATTTTCAATTCAAATGCTTTATTGGCATGAAAGTTTACAGAGAACCATATTGCCAAAGCTTACATTGCAAAAAGGTACAGTTTTCTAACATTCTGTAGGTGTCAATCGATTTGACATTTGTTGGGTACATACAATATTACTTTTAAACAATATTAATTTTAAACAGTCTTTGTACTTCATTTGGTACGTTCAATATTAATTTTAAACAGTCTTAATTTTAAACAGTCCTCAGGTTGTGACATGTTGTTACATATTTGGCCCCAAGGTATGGTCTGTCTCCTTCTCCTAAGACTAATCTCAATTTTGACAGATCATCCAATTCCTTGAAATCTGGGGTTGTTTGGCTTAGCTTGTTGAATAATATGTTTCTTGATGTGTTGAATTTTTCGCATTTTAGGAGGAAATGCATTTCTGTTTCAACCTCGCCAGCCAGACATTGATCGCATATTCTATTCTCTCTAGGCTGCCAGGATTTCTTGTATCTGCCTTTTTCAATTTCCAGTTGGTGGTCGCTTAGTCTGTACCTGGTGAGGGTCTGTCTCTGTTTTGTGTCTCTGATGGTCGTGAGGTAGTCTGCCAGTTTATATTCTCTTTTTAGGGCCCGGTAACATTCTAATCTGCTTTGGCTTTCGGTTATTTTGTTCCAATGTTCCAGGTAGGTTTCTTTGCATTTTTTAATGATTTGGTTCACTCGGATTGGTGTTTGGACGGCTGTGTTGGTCTGGGGCTGGTCAGGGTCCGGCTGAGTACTTAGTTTCAGTAGCAGCTGACTCAGGGGACTCTTTTCTGGGTTTAGCTCTTGGGTCTGAAAGGCTTTGAAATGAAGGGTGTCTGGGGAGCTAGATTTGAGGTGATTTAGGAAGTTTAGTGCTCGTTTTTGGATGTTTATTATCAGTGGGTATCTGCCTAGTTCGGCTCTGCATGCATTTGTTGGCGTTTTTCTTTGGGTGCGAAGGATGCTTCGGCAGAATTCTGCATGTAGGGCTTCTATTGTGTGTTTTTCCCATTTAGTGTAGCTTTGGTGATTTAGCGGGCCCCATACTTCACTACCGTACAGTGCAATGGGCAGGATTATGCTGTCAAATATTTTGAGCCAGATTTTGATTGGGATTTGGATGTTGTAGAATTTTCTTTTTATTGCATATAGGGCTCTTCGGGCTTTTTCTTTTAGTGCATTCACTGCTATGCTGAAGCTCCCTGATGCTGTAATAGTTAGACCAAGGTAGGTGTAGCTCATAGTGTGTCCTATAGTGGTATCACTGAGGGTAAACTGGTATTTGTTTTCCTGACATCTGGGTCTTTTTTGAAAAATCATGATGTTGGTTTTCTTTAGATTTACTGTTAGAGCCCAATTTTGGCAGTATTTGTCGAGTAGGTCTAGTTGTTGCTGTAATCCCTGTTCTGTGGGAGACAGCAGAACCAGGTCGTCCGCATAGAACAGGGATTTCACTTCTCCATCCAGGAGACGGAGACCTGGTGACTCGCTTTGCTCCAGCATGTCTGCTAATTCATTTATGTATATGTTGAACAGGGTCAGGCTCAAATTGCAGCCCTGCCGGACGCCTCTTCTCTGGGTGAAGAAATTGGTGCGTTTGTCTCCAATTTTGACCCCGCATTTGTTTTTCAGATACATTGATTTAATAAGGTCATAGACTTTGCCCCCTATTCCACATTGAAGAAGTTTATAATAGAGCCCTTCGTGCCATATAGAGTCAAAGGCTTTCTTGAAGTCGATGAAACAGGCGAATATTTTCCCATTTTTTGTTTGGTGTATATGTTTTCCAATGAGGGTGTGAAGGGTATAGATATGGTCGGCTGTGCGGTGTTTTGGAAGAAAGCCTATTTGGTTTTTTCTGAGGATATTATGTTTGTTAAGAAAATCAAGTAATCTACTATTTAGAATACTGCAGAATAACTTCCCTAGACAACTGTTGACACAGATGCCGCGGTAGTTATTTGGGTCTGATTTGTTTCCACTTTTATATATGGGGGAGATTAGTCCTTGGCACCAGATATCGGGAAAACAGCCTGAGCGTAATATGATGTTGAATAGTTTGAGTATCGCACCCTGCATCTCCATATTGCTGAACTTTAGCATTTCATTTTTGATGTTGTCTGGGCCACAGGCTTTCTTTAGGTGGAGAGATTTTGTTTTTGTGGCCAGTTCTTTCCATGTGATTGGGGAGTCTAGAGGGTTTTGGTTGTCTTTAATTGTTGCTTCTAATGTGTGGAGTTTTTCTGTGACCTGATGTTGACTTGGGTTTGTTTCGTTTATTGGAATGTCTTTGTAGAGGTTTTCAAAATGTGTTCTCCAGATGTCTCCATCTTGGATTGGTAATGCTTGCAATTGTGTTGTACTCAGGTTATTCCACATTTCCCAGAATTGTTTTGGATTGGTGGAGTTTTCAATTTCTTCGAGTATTTTGTGGGTATAGTTTTGTGTTTTGTTCCTAATGGTGTGTTTATATCTTTTGAGGGTTTCATTGTATCTAGTACGTAGGTCCGGATTGTTTGGTTGGTGATGCTTTTGGTTTGATATTTTTCTCAGGTCTTTTCTGGCATTTTTGCATTCGTGGTCAAACCATTTCTTATTTTTATTTTGTCTTTTGTGACGCTTCCTCTTCTGTTTCACAAGGTCGGCTTTTACAGCTGCCTCATGGAAGATCATATTTATATCCTCTATGGCCATGTTTACACCATCTCTGGTGATCTCGTATGGGTTTTCTTTAAATTTTGATATTTTACTTGTGAGATCAGGTGACTTTAGTGCTGTGATGAATTTTTCTCCACTGTCTGGGGCCCATCTGTATGTCTGGTTTATTTTATGGAGCTTACTGGGTTCCTTTTTTGTGTCTGTAGTTTGGGCAGAAAGTTTAAGGTACATATTTATTTGGTTATGGTCTGAGAGGGGGGATTGCTGCCTGACAGTGAATGAGTTGATATCGCAGGGGTCCAGGTCAGTGATTGTATAGTCCACCACACTAGACCCAAGAGTTGAGGAGTATGTGAGTCTCTCTCTCTCTCTCTCCCTCTCAGTTCAGTTTTTCAGTTCAAATGCTTTATTGGCATGAAAGTTTACAGAGAACCATATTGCCAAAGCTTACATAGCAAAAAGGTACAGTTTTCCAACATTCTGTAGGTGTCAATCGATTTGACATTTGTTGGGTATATACAATATTACTTTTAAACAATATTAATTTTAAACAGTCTTTCTACTTCATTTGGTACGTTCAATATTAATTTTAAACAGTCTTACTTTTAAACAGTCCTCAGGTTGTGACATGTTGTTACATATTTAGCCCCAAGGTATGGTCTGTCTCCTTCTCCTAGGACTAATCTCAATTTTGACAGATCATCCAATTCTTTGAAATCTGGGGTTGTTTCTCTCTGTCTCTCTCTCTCTGTCTCTCTCTCTGTCTCTCTCTCTGTCTCTCTCTGTCTCTGTCTCTCTCTCTCTCTCTCTCTCTCTCTCTCTGTCTCTGTCTCTCTCACTCTCTGTCTCTCTCTCTCTCCCTCCCTCTCTCTCTCTCTGTCTCTCTCTCTCTGCCACTCTCTGTCTCTCTCTCTCTGTCTCTCTCTCTCTCTCTCTCTCTGTCTCTCTCTCTCTCTGTATCTCTCTCTCTCTCTCTGTCTCTCTCTCTCCCTGTCTGTCTCTCTCTCTCTGTCTCTCTCTCTGTCTCTCTCTCTGTCTCTCTCTCTCTCTCCGTCTCTCTCTGTCTCACTCTCTGTCTCTCTCTGTCTCTGTCTCTCTGTCTCTCTCACACACACTGTATGTCTCGCTCACTAACTCCTCTTTTTTCTAGTCTCCTGGTTCCCAGCACGCCACTCGCTTCATCACATCGGGTAATTGGGACGTGACCGCGCTTGCCGCCTACGATGAGGAATCCCGAGAAATGTAAACCCGTTCATTATCTTCTCTTATTCCTGCCGGCAGATACATTTAATCCAACTCTTGGTTTGTGATGCGCTGTCTGTGTCTGGGGGAAGTAGGGCTCGAGAGACATTCGTCAAACGCGGGCCTAGACAGCTCGGCTATTCGCATGTGGGGGCATCATCATGGCCGAGCGACACTCCCCTGTTGGCTCACCGGGGCCCCCTACAGGGCGAAGCTCTTTTTGTCCCAGGTCGTTGGGGGGGTCATAGTTCAGAGAGCAACCAGAATGACCGAGGGGACGGAAGGATTGGATTATGAAGGAGCGATTATGTAAATTCACGGGATTGATCCCTGGGAACAGGACTAGACAGACTAGATGCAGGAAGGATGTTCCCGATGGTCGGGGAGTCCAGAACCAGGGGTCACAGTCTAAGGAGAAGGGACTGAGATGAGGAGGAATTTCTTCACCCAGAGAGTGGTGAACCTGTGGAATTCTCTACCACAGAAGGCAGTTGAGGCCAATTCATTAAATATATTCAAGAAGGAGTTAGATATATTTCTTAAGGCTAAAGGGATCAAGGGATATGGGGAGAAGGCAGGGACAGGGTACTGAATTTGGATGATCAGCCATGATCTCATTGAATGGTGGAACAGGCTCGAGGGGCCGAATGGCCTACTCCTGCTCCTATCTTCTATGTTTCTATGTAAAGGGGATGGCGGGGGGCGGGCGGGGGTACTACAGTCACAGAGAGGGAGTCAACAGGTTAAATGACCCAAGACTCGCATCGTGAGTTGTAGCGATCTGGGACAAGCTGCCTGAAAGGGCGGAGGAAGCAGATTCAATAGAATTACACAGAAAGAGTCCATTCGGCCCATCTCACAGAAATCACAGAAATCCCAGAAACCCCACAGTGCAGATAGAGGCCATTTCGGCCCATCGAGCCTGCACCGACACATATCCCACCCGATCCCCGTAACCCCACGTATTTAATCCCCCTAACACTAAGGGTCAATTTATCATAGCCAATCAACCTAACCCGCACATCTTTGGACTGTGGGAGGAAACCGGAGCACCCGGAGAAAACCCACGCAAACACGGGGAGAATGCGCAAACTCCACCGGTCCGTGCCGGTGTTTCTGCTCCACACGAGCCTCCTCCCACCCCTACTCCATCTCACCCCATCACGATATCCTTCTAATCCTTTCTCCCTCGTGTGTTTATCCAGCTTCCCCTTAAATACATCTATACTATTCGCTTCAACCATTCCCTGTGGTAGCAAGTTCCACATTCTCACCACTCTCTGGGTGAAGAAGTTTCTCCTGAATTCCCCATTGGATTTATTAGTGACTATCTTATATTGGCGGCCCCTAGTTATGGTCTCCCCCACACAAGTGGAAACATCTTCTCTACATCTACCCCGTCGACACCCTTTCATAATCTTAAACACCTCTATCAGGTCACCCCAATAGGAACTTTCAAAAAGGGAATTGGATAAGTATTGAAGGGGACACAATTCACAGGGCTCTGGGGAAAGAGTGAGGGGGGGGGGAGTGGGACTAATTGGAGAGCTCATTCAAAGAGCTGGCACAGGCACGATGGGCCGAATGGCCTCCTCCTGTGCTGTGCGATTCTATGATTCCATGACTTAAAGATCGTCAGTGAGGCAATGGGAAGACACTAAAGGAACAACAACAGGTGCAGACAGTCAGGAGGGTGAAGAGACACAAGGGGGGGGGCAGTGGTTCAAAGATATGGGGGAAAGAATGGGAGTGAGGAGGGGGGGTGAAATTGGAGAAAGGCGGGTCTGAAAATGTAAAAACAGGATTTATTCCTTTTGCAGTTACTTCCAAAGCACGGAGGACTCTCCGAGGACCCGACACCTGTACAGGTGAGCAGCGACGGGACGTACGAGGGTGTCACGTGACCGGTGAACGCTGATTGCTCAGTCACCGGGCGCCCTGCCCTCCTGTGGCCCTCCCTCTGACCCCAGAACCGTTCCCTACCTCCCTTCTTGTCAGACGTCTCTCCGAAGTCTTTCTCATTGACTGCGGCTCCGGCGGGACTCTCGCCCGCTAATGTTTCCCCTACCCACCCCACCGCACTCGCGCAGCGCCCTGTAACAGGCTTCCGAGGCTGCCCGTGACTGAGGGGAGGGCCGCGGCGTTGAAGGTGGGGCGGGGAGGGGAGTCCATCCATCGCATTGGGTGGAGTGAGTTAGGGCCGTCTCCCTTGCTCCGCTCCAGCCGGGAGCTGTTGACGCCCTGCTGTGATCTGCCACTAAAAGCACTGGGGCCGATTTCAATTCCCGCGTTGGGTTTACGCCGTGGCATGACATGATGAGGCGTGACGTGACGTGGTGAGGCGTAACGTGACGTGACATGATGAGGCGTAACGTGATGTGACATGATGAGATGTGACATGACATGATGAGGCGTGACGTGAAATGATGAGATGTGACGTGACGTGACATGATGAGGCGTAATGTGACATGATGAGGCATAACGTGACATGATGAGGCATAACTCTCAGTACCGCCCCTCCAACAGTGCGGCATTCCCTCAGTACTGCCCCTCCGACAGTGCGGCGCTCCCTCCACACTGCCCCTCTGTCAGTGATTTCCCTGATGCAGTGCTCCTGTGAATGAATGAAATGAATGAAGTGATCCCAGTACTAACTGAGCACTCTCTGCTTTCCCACAGTGCTGACACCACCAGCTCCTTCCAGAGAAGGTGCATCACCTGTGGCCTTGTTCCTAACTGCACCTACTCCGACACCCAGTTCAGTTCCGAGTGTCGCACACTTTGTCCTGCATTGTTACGGTGAGTCCAGCTTTCTCCTCATTATAAATTCTGTTGGGTATTTTCTGCCAGTTCCAGGGGTGATGAACATAAGAAATAGGAGCAGGAGTCGGCCATTCGGCCCCCTTGAGTCTGCTCCGCCATTCAATAAAATCGTGGCCGATCTTCTAACTCATCTCCACTTTCCTGCACTATCCCCATATCACTCGATTCCCCTAGAGTCCAAAAATCTATCGATCTCAGCCTTGAATATACTCAACGACTGAGCCTCCACAGCCCTCTGGGGCAGAGAATTCCAAAGATTCATCGCCCTCTGAGTGAAGAAATTCCTCCTCATCTCAGTCCTAAATGGCTGACCCCTTATCCTGGGACTGTGACCCCTGGTTCTAGACCTCCCCAACCAGGGGCGGGAAACAGCCTCTCAGCATCTACGAATTTCCAATGAGATCCCCTCTCATTCTTCTAAACACCAGATAATATATGACCTAAGAAAGCTACTAGGCACTTGGTCTAAGCGTTAAACAAAGCTTTAATCAACTGTTTTACAACATGGCGGTCTAGTTGTGTCCTTCACTAGTTCCTGTTAAAGAACGTCCTGCGCAAGCTGGGCCCGTGCCCGAGTATTTATACTCTCCCCTGGACAGCGCCACCCGCAGCGCTCAGTATTATTTCATAAGTATTTCTTTCATGAATGACTGATTCATGTCAATATAGGCCTAGTCGACTCAATCTCTCCTCATAGGACAATCCCTCTCATCCCAGGAATCTTGAGGCCAAGATTAGTGCCCCCCACCGCCCCTCCGCACGGCCCTCTCACCCCCCTCTCCGATTCAGATGCC
>NC_141019.1:35171994-35211022 GCF_052327205.1 Somniosus microcephalus | reverse complement strand
CCGCTCGATCTCCCAGACCCGGGGTTTGGGCCCCGGCCTCCCCGCTCGGTCTCCCAGCCCCGGGCTGTGGGCCTGGCCTTACCCGCTCTCTCCGGTCTCGGTCTCTTCTCAGCAAAACGCGACGCCGCCCAGGCCCGAGCCACTGACCTCACACACACCCGACGTCAGCACGTACACACCGACTGAGGGGCCCGACGTCTGCACGTACACACCGACTGAGTGAACCGATGTCAGCACGTACACACCGACTGAGGGGCCCGACGTCTGCACGTACACACCGACTGAGTGAACCGATGTCTGCACGTACACATCGACTGAGGGGACTGACGTCAGCACGTAAACATCGACTGAGGGGACTGACGCGAGCACGTACTCACCGACTGAGGGGACTAACGTTAGCACGCACACACCGACTGAGGGGACTGACGTCACCGCGCGTACACACCGACTGAGGGGACTGACGTCAGCCTGTACACACCGACTGAGGGGACTGACGTCAGCGCGTACACACCGACTGAGGGGACTGACGCGAGCACGTACTCACCGACTGAGGGGACTAACGTTAGCACGCACACACCGACTGAGGGGACTGACGTCACCGCGCGTACACACCGACTGAGGGGACTGACGTCAGCCTGTACACACCGACTGAGGGGACTGACGTCAGCGCGTACACACCGACTGAGGGGACTGACGTCACCGCGCGTACACACCGACTGAGGGGACTGACATCAGCCTGTACACACCGACTGAGGGGACTGACGTCAGCGCGTACACACCGACTGAGGGGCCCGACGTCAGCGCGTACACACCGATTGAGGGGAATGACGTCAGCGCGTACACACCGACTGAGGGGCCCGACGTCAGCGCGTACACACCGACTGAGGGGCCCGACGTCAGCGCGTACACACCGACTGAGGGGACTGACGTCAGCGCGTACACACCGACTGAGGGGACTGACGTCAGCGCGTACACACCGACTGAGGGGACTGACGTCAGCGCGTACACACCGACTGAGGGGACTGACGTCAGCGCGTACACGCCGACTGAGGGGACTGACGTCAGCGCGTACACGCCGACTGAGGGGACTGACGTCACCGCGCGTACACACCGACTGTGGGGCCCGACGTCAGCGCGTACACGCCGACCGAGGGGACCGACGTCAGCGCGCACACGCCGACCGAGGGGACCGACGTCACCGCGCACACGCCGACTGAGGGGACTGACGTCACCGCGCGTACACACCGACTGTGGGGCCCGACGTCAGCGCGTACACACCGACTGAGGGGACTGACGTCAGCGGGTACACACCGACTGAGTGGACTGACGTGAGCGCGTACACACCGACTGAGGGGACTGACGTCAGCGCGTACACACCGACTGAGGGGACTGACGTCACCACGCGTACACACCGACTGAGGGGACTGACGTCAGCCTGTACACACCGACTGAGGGGACTGACGTCAGCGCGTACACACCGACTGAGGGGCCCGACGTCTGCACGTACACACCTACTGAGTGAACCGATGTCAGCACGTACACATCGACTGAGGGGACTGACGTCAGCACGTAAACATCGACTGAGGGGACTGACGCGAGCACGTACTCACCGACTGAGGGGACTAACGTTAGCACGCACACACCGACTGAGGGGACCGACGTCAGCGCGTACACATCGACTGAGAGGACTGACGTCAGCGCGTACACATCGACTGAGGGACCCGACGTCAGCGCGTACACACCGACTGAGGGGCCCGACGTCAGCGCGTACACACCGACTGAGGGGACCGACGTCAGCGCGTACACACCGACTGAGGGGACCGACGTCAGCGCGTACACACCGACTGAGGGGACCGACGTCAGCGCGTACACACCGACTGAGGGGACCGACGTCAGCGCGTACACACCGACTGAGGGGACCGACGTCAGCGCGTACACACCGACTGAGGGGACCGACGTCAGCGCGTACACACCGACTGAGGGGACCGACGTCAGCGCGTACACACCGACTGAGGGGACCGACGTCAGCGCGTACACACCGACTGAGGGGACCGACGTCAGCGCGTACACACCGACTGAGGGGACCGACGTCAGCGCGTACACACCGACTGAGGGGACCGACGTCAGCGCGTACACACCGACTGAGGGGACCGACGTCAGCGCGTACACACCGACTGAGGGGACCGACGTCAGCGCGTACACACCGACTGAGGGGACTGACGTCACCGCGCGTACACACCGACTGTGGGGCCCGACGTCAGCGCGTACACACCGACTGAGGGGACTGACGTCAGCGTGTACACACCGACTGAGGGGACTGACGTGAGCGCGTACACACCGACTGAGGGGACTGACGTCAGCGCGTACACACCGACTGAGGTGACTGACGTCACCGCGCGTACACACCGACTGAGGGGACTGACGTCAGCCTGTACACACCGACTGAGGCGACTGACGTCAGCGCGTACACACCGACTGAGGGGACTGACGTCAGCGCGTACACACCGACTGAGGGGCCCGACGTCAGCGCGTACACACCGACTGAGGGGAATGACGTCAGCGTGTACACACCGACTGAGGGGACCGACGTCAGCGCGTACACACCGACTGAGGGGCCCGACGTCAGCGCGTACACACCGACTGAGGGGCCCGACGTCAGCGCGTACACACCGACTGAGGGGACTGACGTCAGCGCGTACACACCGACTGAGGGGCCCGACGTCAGTGCGTACACACCGACTGAGGGGACCGACGTCAGCGCGTACACACCGACTGAGGGGACCGACCTCAGCGCGTACACACCGACTGAGGGGACCGACGTCAGCGCGTACACACCGACTGAGGGGACCGACGTCAGCGCGTACACACCGACTGAGGGGACCGACGTCAGCGCGTACACACCGACTGAGGGGACCGACGTCAGCGCGTACACACCGACTGAGGGGACCGACGTCAGCGCGTACACACCGACTGAGGGGACCGACGTCAGCGCGTACACACCGACTGAGGGGACCGACGTCAGCGCGTACACACCGACTGAGGGGACCGACGTCAGCGAGTACACACCGACTGAGGGGACTGACGTCACCGCGCGTACACACCGACTGTGGGGCCCGACGTCAGCGCGTACACACCGACTGAGGGGACCGACGTCAGCGCGTACACACCGACTGAGGGGACCGACGTCAGCGCGTACACACCGACTGAGGGGACCGACGTCAGCGCGTACACACCGACTGAGGGGACTGACGTCACCGCGTGTACACACCGACTGTGGGGCCCGACGTCAGCGCGTACACACCGACTGAGGGGCCCGACGTCAGCGCGTACACACCGACTGAGGGGACTGACGTCAGCGCGTACACACCGACTGAGGGGCCCGACGTCAGCGCGTACACACCGACTGAGGGGACCGACGTCAGCGCGTACACACCGACTGAGGGGACCGACCTCAGCGCGTACACACCGACTGAGGGGACCGACGTCAGCGCGTACACACCGACTGAGGGGACCGACGTCAGCGCGTACACACCGACTGAGGGGACCGACGTCAGCGCGTACACACCGACTGAGGGGACCGACGTCAGCGCGTACACACCGACTGAGGGGACCGACGTCAGCGCGTACACACCGACTGAGGGGACCGACGTCAGCGCGTACACACCGACTGAGGGGACCGACGTCAGCGCGTACACACCGACTGAGGGGACCGACGTCAGCGCGTACACACCGACTGAGGGGACCGACGTCAGCGAGTACACACCGACTGAGGGGACTGACGTCACCGCGCGTACACACCGACTGTGGGGCCCGACGTCAGCGCGTACACACCGACTGAGGGGACTGACGTCAGCGCGTACACACCGACTGAGGGGACCGACGTCAGCGCGTACACACCGACTGAGGGGACCGACGTCAGCGCGTACACACCGACTGAGGGGACTGACGTCACCGCGCGTACACACCGACTGTGGGGCCCGACGTCAGCGCGTACACACCGACTGAGGGGACTGACGTCAGCCTGTACACACCGACTGAGGGGACTGACGTCAGCGCGTACACACCGACTGAGGGGCCCGACGTCTGCACGTACACACCTACTGAGTGAACCGATGTCAGCACGTACACATCGACTGAGGGGACTGACGCGAGCACGTACTCACCGACTGAGGGGACTAACGTTAGCACGCACACACCGACTGAGGGGACCGACGTCAGCGCGTACACATCGACTGAGAGGACTGACGTCAGCGCGTACACATCGACTGAGGGACCCGACGTCAGCGCGTACACACCGACTGAGGGGCCCGACGTCAGCGCGTACACACCGACTGAGGGGACCGACGTCAGCGCGTACACACCGACTGAGGGGACCGACGTCAGCGCGTACACACCGACTGAGGGGACCGACGTCAGCGCGTACACACCGACTGAGGGGACCGACGTCAGCGCGTACACACCGACTGAGGGGACCGACGTCAGCGCGTACACACCGACTGAGGGGACCGACGTCAGCGCGTACACACCGACTGAGGGGACCGACGTCAGCGCGTACACTCCGACTGAGGGGACCGACGTCAGCGCGTACACACCGACTGAGGGGACCGACGTCAGCGCGTACACACCGACTGAGGGGACCGACGTCAGCGCGTACACACCGACTGAGGGGACTGACGTCACCGCGCGTACACACCGACTGTGGGGCCCGACGTCAGCGCGTACACACCGACTGAGGGGACTGACGTCAGCGTGTACACACCGACTGAGGGGACTGACGTGAGCACGTACACACCGACTGAGGGGACTGACGTCAGCGCGTACACACCGACTGAGGGGACTGACGTCACCGCGCGTACACACCGACTGAGGGGACTGACGTCAGCCTGTACACACCGACTGAGGGGACTGACGTCAGCGCGTACACACCGACTGAGGGGACTGACGTCAGCGCGTACACACCGACTGAGGGGCCCGACGTCAGCGCGTACACACCGACTGAGGGGAATGACGTCAGCGTGTACACACCGACTGAGGGGACCGACGTCAGCGCGTACACACCGACTGAGGGGCCCGACGTCAGCGCGTACACACCGACTGAGGGGCCCGACGTCAGCGCGTACACACCGACTGAGGGGACTGACGTCAGCGCGTACACACCGACTGAGGGGCCCGACGTCAGCGTGTACACACCGACTGAGGGGACCGACGTCAGCGCGTACACACCGACTGAGGGGACCGACCTCAGCGCGTACACACCGACTGAGGGGACCGACGTCAGCGCGTACACACCGACTGAGGGGACCGACGTCAGCGCGTACACACCGACTGAGGGGACCGACGTCAGCGCGTACACACCGACTGAGGGGACCGACGTCAGCGCGTACACACCGACTGAGGGGACCGACGTCAGCGCGTACACACCGACTGAGGGGACCGACGTCAGCGCGTACACACCGACTGAGGGGACCGACGTCAGCGCGTACACACCGACTGAGGGGACCGACGTCAGCGCGTACACACCGACTGAGGGGACCGACGTCAGCGCGTACACACCGACTGAGGGGACCGACGTCAGCGAGTACACACCGACTGAGGGGACTGACGTCACCGCGCGTACACACCGACTGTGGGGCCCGACGTCAGCGCGTACACACCGACTGAGGGGACTGACGTCAGCGTGTACACACCGACTGAGGGGACTGACGTGAGCACGTACACACCGACTGAGGGGACTGACGTCAGCGCGTACACACCGACTGAGGGGACTGACGTCACCGCGCGTACACACCGACTGAGGGGACTGACGTCAGCCTGTACACACCGACTGAGGGGACTGACGTCAGCGCGTACACACCGACTGAGGGGACTGACGTCAGCGCGTACACACCGACTGAGGGGCCCGACGTCAGCGCGTACACACCGACTGAGGGGAATGACGTCAGCGTGTACACACCGACTGAGGGGACCGACGTCAGCGCGTACACACCGACTGAGGGGCCCGACGTCAGCGCGTACACACCGACTGAGGGGCCCGACGTCAGCGCGTACACACCGACTGAGGGGACTGACGTCAGCGCGTACACACCGACTGAGGGGCCCGACGTCAGCGTGTACACACCGACTGAGGGGACCGACGTCAGCGCGTACACACCGACTGAGGGGACCGACCTCAGCGCGTACACACCGACTGAGGGGACCGACGTCAGCGCGTACACACCGACTGAGGGGACCGACGTCAGCGCGTACACACCGACTGAGGGGACCGACGTCAGCGCGTACACACCGACTGAGGGGACCGACGTCAGCGCGTACACACCGACTGAGGGGACCGACGTCAGCGCGTACACACCGACTGAGGGGACCGACGTCAGCGCGTACACACCGACTGAGGGGACCGACGTCAGCGCGTACACACCGACTGAGGGGACCGACGTCAGCGCGTACACACCGACTGAGGGGACCGACGTCAGCGAGTACACACCGACTGAGGGGACTGACGTCACCGCGCGTACACACCGACTGTGGGGCCCGACGTCAGCGCGTACACACCGACTGAGGGGACCGACGTCAGCGCGTACACACCGACTGAGGGGACCGACGTCAGCGCGTACACACCGACTGAGGGGACCGACGTCAGCGCGTACACACCGACTGAGGGGACTGACGTCACCGCGTGTACACACCGACTGTGGGGCCCGACGTCAGCGCGTACACACCGACTGAGGGGCCCGACGTCAGCGCGTACACACCGACTGAGGGGACTGACGTCAGCGCATACACACCGACTGAGGGGCCCGACGTCAGCGCTTACACACCGACTGAGGGGACCGACGTCAGCGCGTACACACCGACTGAGGGGACCGACGTCAGCGCGTACACACCGACTGAGGGGACCGACGTCAGCGCGTACACACCGACTGAGGGGACCGACGTCAGCGCGTACACACCGACTGAGGGGACCGACGTCAGCGCGTACACACCGACTGAGGGGACCGACGTCAGCGCGTACACACCGACTGAGGGGACTGACGTCACCGCGCGTACACACCGACTGTGGGGCCCGACGTCAGCGCGTACACACCGACTGAGGGGACTGACATCAGCGTGTACACACCGACTGAGGGGACTGACGTGAGCACGTACACACCGACTGAGGGGACTGACGTCAGCGCGTACACACCGACTGAGGGGACTGACGTCACCGCGCGTACACACCGACTGAGGGGACTGACGTCAGCCTGTACACACCGACTGAGGGGACTGACGTCAGCGCGTACACACCGACTGAGGGGACCGACGTCAGCGCGTACACACCGACTGAGGGGACCGACGTCAGCGCGTACACACCGACTGAGGGGACCGACGTCAGCGCGTACACACCGACTGAGGGGACCGACGTCAGCGCGTACACACCGACTGAGGGGACCGACGTCAGCGCGTACACACCGACTGAGGGGACCGACGTCAGCGCGTACACACCGACTGAGGGGACCGACGTCAGCGCGTACACACCGACTGAGGGGACTGACGTCACCGCGCGTACACACCGACTGTGGGGCCCGACGTCAGCGCGTACACACCGACTGAGGGGACTGACGTCAGCGTGTACACACCGACTGAGGGGACTGACGTGAGCGCGTACACACCGACTGAGGGGACTGACGTCAGCGCGTACACACCGACTGAGGGGACTGACGTCACCGCGCGTACACACCGACTGAGGGGACTGACGTCAGCCTGTACACACCGACTGAGGCGACTGACGTCAGCGCGTACACACCGACTGAGGGGACTGACGTCAGCGCGTACACACCGACTGAGGGGCCCGACGTCAGCGCGTACACACCGACTGAGGGGAATGACGTCAGCGTGTACACACCGACTGAGGGGACCGACGTCAGCGCGTACACACCGACTGAGGGGCCCGACGTCAGCGCGTACACACCGACTGAGGGGCCCGACGTCAGCGCGTACACACCGACTGAGGGGACTGACGTCAGCGCGTACACACCGACTGAGGGGCCCGACGTCAGTGCGTACACACCGACTGAGGGGACCGACGTCAGCGCGTACACACCGACTGAGGGGACCGACCTCAGCGCGTACACACCGACTGAGGGGACCGACGTCAGCGCGTACACACCGACTGAGGGGACCGACGTCAGCGCGTACACACCGACTGAGGCTGAGGGGACCGACGTCAGCGCGTACACACCGACTGAGGGGACCGACGTCAGCGCGTACACACCGACTGAGGGGACCGACGTCAGCGCGTACACACCGACTGAGGGGACCGACGTCAGCGCGTACACACCGACTGAGGGGACCGACGTCAGCGCGTACACACCGACTGAGGGGACCGACGTCAGCGAGTACACACCGACTGAGGGGACTGACGTCACCGCGCGTACACACCGACTGTGGGGCCCGACGTCAGCGCGTACACACCGACTGAGGGGACCGACGTCAGCGCGTACACACCGACTGAGGGGACCGACGTCAGCGCGTACACACCGACTGAGGGGACCGACGTCAGCGCGTACACACCGACTGAGGGGACTGACGTCACCGCGTGTACACACCGACTGTGGGGCCCGACGTCAGCGCGTACACACCGACTGAGGGGCCCGACGTCAGCGCGTACACACCGACTGAGGGGACTGACGTCAGCGCGTACACACCGACTGAGGGGCCCGACGTCAGCGCGTACACACCGACTGAGGGGACCGACGTCAGCGCGTACACACCGACTGAGGGGACCGACCTCAGCGCGTACACACCGACTGAGGGGACCGACGTCAGCGCGTACACACCGACTGAGGGGACCGACGTCAGCGCGTACACACCGACTGAGGGGACCGATGTCAGCGCGTACACACCGACTGAGGGGACCGACGTCAGCGCGTACACACCGACTGAGGGGACCGACGTCAGCGCGTACACACCGACTGAGGGGACCGACGTCAGCGCGTACACACCGACTGAGGGGACCGACGTCAGCGCGTACACACCGACTGAGGGGACCGACGTCAGCGCGTACACACCGACTGAGGGGACCGACGTCAGCGAGTACACACCGACTGAGGGGACTGACGTCACCGCGCGTACACACCGACTGTGGGGCCCGACGTCAGCGCGTACACACCGACTGAGGGGACTGACGTCAGCGCGTACACACCGACTGAGGGGACCGACGTCAGCGCGTACACACCGACTGAGGGGACCGACGTCAGCGCGTACACACCGACTGAGGGGACTGACGTCACCGCGCGTACACACCGACTGTGGGGCCCGACGTCAGCGCGTACACACCGACTGAGGGGACTGACGTCAGCCTGTACACACCGACTGAGGGGACTGACGTCAGCGCGTACACACCGACTGAGGGGCCCGACGTCTGCACGTACACACCTACTGAGTGAACCGATGTCAGCACGTACACATCGACTGAGGGGACTGACGCGAGCACGTACTCACCGACTGAGGGGACTAACGTTAGCACGCACACACCGACTGAGGGGACCGACGTCAGCGCGTACACATCGACTGAGAGGACTGACGTCAGCGCGTACACATCGACTGAGGGACCCGACGTCAGCGCGTACACACCGACTGAGGGGCCCGACGTCAGCGCGTACACACCGACTGAGGGGACCGACGTCAGCGCGTACACACCGACTGAGGGGACCGACGTCAGCGCGTACACACCGACTGAGGGGACCGACGTCAGCGCGTACACACCGACTGAGGGGACCGACGTCAGCGCGTACACACCGACTGAGGGGACCGACGTCAGCGCGTACACACCGACTGAGGGGACCGACGTCAGCGCGTACACACCGACTGAGGGGACCGACGTCAGCGCGTACACACCGACTGAGGGGACCGACGTCAGCGCGTACACACCGACTGAGGGGACCGACGTCAGCGCGTACACACCGACTGAGGGGACCGACGTCAGCGCGTACACACCGACTGAGGGGACTGACGTCACCGCGCGTACACACCGACTGTGGGGCCCGACGTCAGCGCGTACACACCGACTGAGGGGACTGACGTCAGCGTGTACACACCGACTGAGGGGACTGACGTGAGCACGTACACACCGACTGAGGGGACTGACGTCAGCGCGTACACACCGACTGAGGGGACTGACGTCACCGCGCGTACACACCGACTGAGGGGACTGACGTCAGCCTGTACACACCGACTGAGGGGACTGACGTCAGCGCGTACACACCGACTGAGGGGACTGACGTCAGCGCGTACACACCGACTGAGGGGCCCGACGTCAGCGCGTACACACCGACTGAGGGGAATGACGTCAGCGTGTACACACCGACTGAGGGGACCGACGTCAGCGCGTACACACCGACTGAGGGGCCCGACGTCAGCGCGTACACACCGACTGAGGGGCCCGACGTCAGCGCGTACACACCGACTGAGGGGACTGACGTCAGCGCGTACACACCGACTGAGGGGCCCGACGTCAGTGTGTACACACCGACTGAGGGGACCGACGTCAGCGCGTACACACCGACTGAGGGGACCGACCTCAGCGCGTACACACCGACTGAGGGGACCGACGTCAGCGCGTACACACCGACTGAGGGGACCGACGTCAGCGCGTACACACCGACTGAGGGGACCGACGTCAGCGCGTACACACCGACTGAGGGGACCGACGTCAGCGCGTACACACCGACTGAGGGGACCGACGTCAGCGCGTACACACCGACTGAGGGGACCGACGTCAGCGCGTACACACCGACTGAGGGGACCGACGTCAGCGCGTACACACCGACTGAGGGGACCGACGTCAGCGCGTACACACCGACTGAGGGGACCGACGTCAGCGCGTACACACCGACTGAGGGGACCGACGTCAGCGAGTACACACCGACTGAGGGGACTGACGTCACCGCGCGTACACACCGACTGTGGGGCCCGACGTCAGCGCGTACACACCGACTGAGGGGACTGACGTCAGCGTGTACACACCGACTGAGGGGACTGACGTGAGCACGTACACACCGACTGAGGGGACTGACGTCAGCGCGTACACACCGACTGAGGGGACTGACGTCACCGCGCGTACACACCGACTGAGGGGACTGACGTCAGCCTGTACACACCGACTGAGGGGACTGACGTCAGCGCGTACACACCGACTGAGGGGACTGACGTCAGCGCGTACACACCGACTGAGGGGCCCGACGTCAGCGCGTACACACCGACTGAGGGGAATGACGTCAGCGTGTACACACCGACTGAGGGGACCGACGTCAGCGCGTACACACCGACTGAGGGGCCCGACGTCAGCGCGTACACACCGACTGAGGGGCCCGACGTCAGCGCGTACACACCGACTGAGGGGACTGACGTCAGCGCGTACACACCGACTGAGGGGCCCGACGTCAGCGTGTACACACCGACTGAGGGGACCGACGTCAGCGCGTACACACCGACTGAGGGGACCGACCTCAGCGCGTACACACCGACTGAGGGGACCGACGTCAGCGCGTACACACCGACTGAGGGGACCGACGTCAGCGCGTACACACCGACTGAGGGGACCGACGTCAGCGCGTACACACCGACTGAGGGGACCGACGTCAGCGCGTACACACCGACTGAGGGGACCGACGTCAGCGCGTACACACCGACTGAGGGGACCGACGTCAGCGCGTACACACCGACTGAGGGGACCGACGTCAGCGCGTACACACCGACTGAGGGGACCGACGTCAGCGCGTACACACCGTCTGAGGGGACCGACGTCAGCGAGTACACACCGACTGAGGGGACTGACGTCACCGCGCGTACACACCGACTGTGGGGCCCGACGTCAGCGCGTACACACCGACTGAGGGGACCGACGTCAGCGCGTACACACCGACTGAGGGGACCGACGTCAGCGCGTACACACCGACTGAGGGGACCGACGTCAGCGCGTACACACCGACTGAGGGGACTGACGTCACCGCGTGTACACACCGACTGTGGGGCCCGACGTCAGCGCGTACACACCGACTGAGGGGCCCGACGTCAGCGCGTACACACCGACTGAGGGGACTGACGTCAGCGCGTACACACCGACTGAGGGGCCCGACGTCAGCGCGTACACACCGACTGAGGGGACCGACGTCAGCGCGTACACACCGACTGAGGGGACCGACCTCAGCGCGTACACACCGACTGAGGGGACCGACGTCAGCGCGTACACACCGACTGAGGGGACCGACGTCAGCGCGTACACACCGACTGAGGGGACCGACGTCAGCGCGTACACACCGACTGAGGGGACCGACGTCAGCGCGTACACACCGACTGAGGGGACCGACGTCAGCGCGTACACACCGACTGAGGGGACCGACGTCAGCGCGTACACACCGACTGAGGGGACCGACGTCAGCGCGTACACACCGACTGAGGGGACTGACGTCACCGCGTGTACACACCGACTGTGGGGCCCGACGTCAGCGCGTACACACCGACTGAGGGGCCCGACGTCAGCGCGTACACACCGACTGAGGGGACTGACGTCAGCGCGTACACACCGACTGAGGGGCCCGACGTCAGCGCGTACACACCGACTGAGGGGACCGACGTCAGCGCGTACACACCGACTGAGGGGACCGACCTCAGCGCGTACACACCGACTGAGGGGACCGACGTCAGCGCGTACACACCGACTGAGGGGACCGACGTCAGCGCGTACACACCGACTGAGGGGACCGACGTCAGCACGTACACACCGACTGAGGGGACCGACGTCAGCGCGTACACACCGACTGAGGGGACCGACGTCAGCGCGTACACACCGACTGAGGGGACCGACGTCAGCGCGTACACACCGACTGAGGGGACCGACGTCAGCGCGTACACACCGACTGAGGGGACCGACGTCAGCGCGTACACACCGACTGAGGGGACCGACGTCAGCGAGTACACACCGACTGAGGGGACTGACGTCACCGCGCGTACACACCGACTGTGGGGCCCGACGTCAGCGCGTACACACCGACTGAGGGGACTGACGTCAGCGCGTACACACCGACTGAGGGGACCGACGTCAGCGCGTACACACCGACTGAGGGGACCGACGTCAGCGCGTACACACCGACTGAGGGGACTGACGTCACCGCGCGTACACACCGACTGTGGGGCCCGACGTCAGCGCGTACACACCGACTGAGGGGACTGACGTCAGCCTGTACACACCGACTGAGGGGACTGACGTCAGCGCGTACACACCGACTGAGGGGCCCGACGTCTGCACGTACACACCTACTGAGTGAACCGATGTCAGCACGTACACATCGACTGAGGGGACTGACGCGAGCACGTACTCACCGACTGAGGGGACTAACGTTAGCACGCACACACCGACTGAGGGGACCGACGTCAGCGCGTACACATCGACTGAGGGACCCGACGTCAGCGCGTACACACCGACTGAGGGGCCCGACGTCAGCGCGTACACACCGACTGAGGGGACCGACGTCAGCGCGTACACACCGACTGAGGGGACCGACGTCAGCGCGTACACACCGACTGAGGGGACCGACGTCAGCGCGTACACACCGACTGAGGGGACCGACGTCAGCGCGTACACACCGACTGAGGGGACCGACGTCAGCGCGTACACACCGACTGAGGGGACCGACGTCAGCGCGTACACACCGACTGAGGGGACCGACGTCAGCGCGTACACACCGACTGAGGGGACCGACGTCAGCGCGTACACACCGACTGAGGGGACCGACGTCAGCGCGTACACACCGACTGAGGGGACCGACGTCAGCGCGTACACACCGACTGAGGGGACTGACGTCACCGCGCGTACACACCGACTGTGGGGCCCGACGTCAGCGCGTACACACCGACTGAGGGGACTGACATCAGCGTGTACACACCGACTGAGGGGACTGACGTGAGCACGTACACACCGACTGAGGGGACTGACGTCAGCGCGTACACACCGACTGAGGGGACTGACGTCACCGCGCGTACACACCGACTGAGGGGACTGACGTCAGCCTGTACACACCGACTGAGGGGACTGACGTCAGCGCGTACACACCGACTGAGGGGACTGACGTCAGCGCGTACACACCGACTGAGGGGCCCGACGTCAGCGCGTACACACCGACTGAGGGGAATGACGTCAGCGTGTACACACCGACTGAGGGGACCGACGTCAGCGCGTACACACCGACTGAGGGGCCCGACGTCAGCGCGTACACACCGACTGAGGGGCCCGACGTCAGCGCGTACACACCGACTGAGGGGACTGACGTCAGCGCGTACACACCGACTGAGGGGCCCGACGTCAGTGTGTACACACCGACTGAGGGGACCGACGTCAGCGCGTACACACCGACTGAGGGGACCGACCTCAGCGCGTACACACCGACTGAGGGGACCGACGTCAGCGCGTACACACCGACTGAGGGGACCGACGTCAGCGCGTACACACCGACTGAGGGGACCGACGTCAGCGCGTACACACCGACTGAGGGGACCGACGTCAGCGCGTACACACCGACTGAGGGGACCGACGTCAGCGCGTACACACCGACTGAGGGGACCGACGTCAGCGCGTACACACCGACTGAGGGGACCGACGTCAGCGCGTACACACCGACTGAGGGGACCGACGTCAGCGCGTACACACCGACTGAGGGGACCGACGTCAGCGCGTACACACCGACTGAGGGGACCGACGTCAGCGAGTACACACCGACTGAGGGGACTGACGTCACCGCGCGTACACACCGACTGTGGGGCCCGACGTCAGCGCGTACACACCGACTGAGGGGACTGACGTCAGCGTGTACACACCGACTGAGGGGACTGACGTGAGCACGTACACACCGACTGAGGGGACTGACGTCAGCGCGTACACACCGACTGAGGGGACTGACGTCACCGCGCGTACACACCGACTGAGGGGACTGACGTCAGCCTGTACACACCGACTGAGGGGACTGACGTCAGCGCGTACACACCGACTGAGGGGACTGACGTCAGCGCGTACACACCGACTGAGGGGCCCGACGTCAGCGCGTACACACCGACTGAGGGGAATGACGTCAGCGTGTACACACCGACTGAGGGGACCGACGTCAGCGCGTACACACCGACTGAGGGGCCCGACGTCAGCGCGTACACACCGACTGAGGGGACTGACGTCAGCGCGTACACACCGACTGAGGGGCCCGACGTCAGCGTGTACACACCGACTGAGGGGACCGACGTCAGCGCGTACACACCGACTGAGGGGACCGACCTCAGCGCGTACACACCGACTGAGGGGACCGACGTCAGCGCGTACACACCGACTGAGGGGCCCGACGTCAGCGCGTACACACCGACTGAGGGGACTGACGTCAGCGCGTACACACCGACTGAGGGGCCCGACGTCAGCGTGTACACACCGACTGAGGGGACCGACGTCAGCGCGTACACACCGACTGAGGGGACCGACCTCAGCGCGTACACACCGACTGAGGGGACCGACGTCAGCGCGTACACACCGACTGAGGGGACCGACGTCAGCGCGTACACACCGACTGAGGGGACCGACGTCAGCGCGTACACACCGACTGAGGGGACCGACGTCAGCGCGTACACACCGACTGAGGGGACCGACGTCAGCGCGTACACACCGACTGAGGGGACCGACGTCAGCGCGTACACACCGACTGAGGGGACCGACGTCAGCGCGTACACACCGACTGAGGGGACCGACGTCAGCGCGTACACACCGACTGAGGGGACCGACGTCAGCGAGTACACACCGACTGAGGGGACTGACGTCACCGCGCGTACACACCGACTGTGGGGCCCGACGTCAGCGCGTACACACCGACTGAGGGGACCGACGTCAGCGCGTACACACCGACTGAGGGGACCGACGTCAGCGCGTACACACCGACTGAGGGGACCGACGTCAGCGCGTACACACCGACTGAGGGGACTGACGTCACCGCGTGTACACACCGACTGTGGGGCCCGACGTCAGCGCGTACACACCGACTGAGGGGCCCGACGTCAGCGCGTACACACCGACTGAGGGGACTGACGTCAGCGCGTACACACCGACTGAGGGGCCCGACGTCAGCGCGTACACACCGACTGAGGGGACCGACGTCAGCGCGTACACACCGACTGAGGGGACCGACCTCAGCGCGTACACACCGACTGAGGGGACCGACGTCAGCGCGTACACACCGACTGAGGGGACCGACGTCAGCGCGTACACACCGACTGAGGGGACCGACGTCAGCGCGTACACACCGACTGAGGGGACCGACGTCAGCGCGTACACACCGACTGAGGGGACCGACGTCAGCGCGTACACACCGACTGAGGGGACCGACGTCAGCGCGTACACACCGACTGAGGGGACCGACGTCAGCGCGTACACACCGACTGAGGGGACCGACGTCAGCGCGTACACACCGACTGAGGGGACCAACGTCAGCGCGTACACACCGACTGAGGGGACCGACGTCAGCGAGTACACACCGACTGAGGGGACTGACGTCACCGCGCGTACACACCGACTGTGGGGCCCGACGTCAGCGCGTACACACCGACTGAGGGGACTGACGTCAGCGCGTACACACCGACTGAGGGGACCGACGTCAGCGCGTACACACCGACTGAGGGGACCGACGTCAGCGCGTACACACCGACTGAGGGGACTGACGTCACCGCGCGTACACACCGACTGTGGGGCCCGACGTCAGCGCGTACACACCGACTGAGGGGACTGACGTCAGCGTGTACACACCGACTGAGGGGACTGACGTGAGCGCGTACACACCGACTGAGGGGACTGACGTCAGCGCGTACACACCGACTGAGGGGACTGACGTCACCGCGCGTACACACCGACTGAGGGGACTGACGTCAGCCTGTACACACCGACTGAGGGGACTGACGTCAGCGCGTACACACCGACTGAGGGGACTGACGTCAGCGCGTACACACCGACTGAGGGGCCCGACGTCAGCGCGTACACACCGATTGAGGGGAATGACGTCAGCGTGTACACACCGACTGAGGGGACTGACGTCAGCGCGTACACACCGACTGAGGGGCCCGACGTCAGCGCGTACACACCGAATGAGGGGCCCGACGTCAGCGCGTACACACCGACTGAGGGGACTGACGTCAGCGCGTACACACCGACTGAGGGGACTGACGTCAGCGCGTACACACCGACTGAGGGGACTGACGTCAGCGCGTACACACCGACTGAGGGGACTGACGTCAGCGCGTACACGCCGACTGAGGGGACTGACGTCAGCGCGTACACACCGACTGAGGGGACTGACGTCAGCGCGTACACACCGACTGAGGGGACTGACGTCAGCGCGTACACGCCGACTGAGGGGACTGACGTCACCGCGCGTACACACCGACTGTGGGGCCCGACGTCAGCGCGTACACGCCGACCGTGGGGCCCGACGTCAGCGCGTACACGCCGACCGAGGGGACCGACGTCAGCGCGTACACACCGACTGAGGGGACCGACGTCAGCGCGTAGACACCGACTGAGGGGACCGACGTCAGCGAGTACACACCGACTGAGGGGACTGACGTCACCGCGCGTACACACCGACTGTGGGGCCCGACGTCAGCGCGTACACACCGACTGAGGGGACTGACGTCAGCGCGTACACACCGACTGAGGGGACCGACGTCAGCGCGTACACACCGACTGAGGGGACCGACGTCAGCGCGTACACACCGACTGAGGGGACTGACGTCACCGCGCGTACACACCGACTGTGGGGCCCGACGTCAGCGCGTACACACCGACTCAGGGGACTGACGTCAGCGTGTACACACCGACTGAGGGGACTGACGTGAGCGCGTACACACCGACTGAGGGGACTGACGTCAGCGCGTACACACCGACTGAGGGGACTGACGTCACCGCGCGTACACACCGACTGAGGGGACTGATGTCAGCCTGTACACACCGACTGAGGGGACTGACGTCAGCGCGTACACACCGACTGAGGGAACTGACGTCAGCGCGTACACACCGACTGAGGGGCCCGACGTCAGCGCGTACACACCGATTGAGGGGAATGACGTCAGCGTGTACACACCGACTGAGGGGCCCGACGTCAGCGCGTACACACCGACTGAGGGGCCCGACGTCAGCGCGTACACACCGACTGAGGGGACTGACGTCAGCGCGTACACACCGACTGAGGGGACTGACGTCAGCGCGTACACACCGACTGAGGGGACTGACGTCAGCGCGTACACGCCGACTGAGGGGACTGACGTCACCGCGCGTACACACCGACTGTGGGGCCCGACGTCAGCGCGTACACGCCGACCGAGGGGACCGACGTCAGCGCGCACACGCCGACTGAGGGGACCGACGTCAGCGCGCACACGCCGACCGAGGGGACCGACGTCAGCGCGCACACGCCGACTGAGGGGACCGACGTCAGCGCGCAGACGCCGACTGAGGGGACCGACGTCAGCGCGTACACACCGATTGAGGGGAATGACGTCAGCGTGTACACACCGACTGAGGGGCCCGACGTCAGCGCGTACACACCGACTGAGGGGCCCGACGTCAGCGCGTACACACCGACTGAGGGGACTGACGTCAGCGCGTACACACCGACTGAGGGGACTGACGTCAGCGCGTACACGCCGACTGAGGGGACTGACGTCAGCGCGTACACGCCGACTGAGGGGACCGACGTCAGCGCGCACACGCCGACTGAGGGGACCGACGTCAGCGCGCACACGCCGACTGAGGGGACCGACGTCAGCGCGCACACGCCGACTGAGGGGACCGACGTCAGCGCGCACACGCCGACTGAGGGGACCGACGTCAGCGCGCGTACACGCCGACTGAGGGGACCGACGTCAGCGCGCGTATACGCCGACTGAGGGGACCGACGTCAGCGCGTACACACCGACTGAGAGGACCGATGTCACCGCGCGTACACACCGACTGAGGGGCCTGATGTCAGTACGCACAGGCTGACGCCCCCGGAACCGCGCCTGCGCAGGTCGCTTTCAGGCTGCGGCGCTCGGCCTGCAGTGCTGGAAGCCGCCGCTGGTGGAGCTACTGAGCCGCTTCCAGGGTCACAGCGTGAGTAGGCTAGCAGGACCAGAGTGGGGCCGAATGGTCACAGTGTGAGTGGGCTAGCAGGGGGCTAGAGTGGGGCCGAATGCTCACAATGTGAGTGGGCTAGCAGGGCCAGAGTGGGCCGAATGGTCTCAATGTGAGTGGGCTAGCTGGGCCAGAGTGGACCGAATGGTCACAATGTGAGTGGGCCAGAGTGGGCCGAATGGTCACTGTGTGAGTGGGCTAGTATGGCCAGGGAGGGCCGAATGGTAAAATTGTGAGTGGGTTAGCAGGACCAGTGAGGGCCGAATGGTCACAGTGTGACTGGGCTTGCTGGGCCAGAGTGGGGCCGAATGGTCACAGTGTGAGTGGGCTAGCAGGACCAGAGTGGGGCCGAATGGTCACAGTGTGAGTGGGCTAGCAGGGGGCCGAATGGTCACAGTGTGAGTGGGCTAGCAGGACCAGGGAGGGCCAAATAGTCACAGTGTGAGTGGGTAAGCATGGCCAGATTGGGCCAAATGGTCACAGTGTGAGTGGGCTAGCAGGACCAGAGTGGGCCAAATGGTCATGGTGTGAGTGGGCTAGCAGGGGGCCAGTGTGGGGCCGAATGGTCACAGAGTGAGTGGGCTAGCAGGGCCAGAGTGGGCCGAATGGTCACAATGTGAGTGGGCTAGCAGGACCAGAGTGGGGCCGAATGGTCACAGTGTGAGTGGGCTAGCAGGGGGCCGAATGGTCACAGTGTGAGTGGGCTAGCAGGACCAGGGAGGGCCAAATAGTCACAGTGTGAGTGGGTAAGCATGGCCAGATTGGGCCAAATGGTCACAGTGTGAGTGGGCTAGCAGGACCAGAGTGGGCCAAATGGTCATGGTGTGAGTGGGCTAGCAGGGGGCCAGTGTGGGGCCGAATGGTCACAGAGTGAGTGGGCTAGCAGGGCCAGAGTGGGCCGAATGGTCACAATGTGAGTGGGCTAGCAGGGCCAGGGAGGGAGCCGAATGGCCTCCTTCAGCGCTCTGTCATTCTACCATTCCGTATACCTTTATAAATCACCGGTTCGGCCCCAGCTTCAGCATTGTGTCCAATTCTGGGCACCGCATTTTCGAAAGGGTGCCAAGGCCTTGGAGCGGGTGCGGAGGTGATTGACCAGAATAGTTCCAGGGGATGAGAGACTTCAGTGAGGTGGCGAGACTGGAGAAGCTGGGATTGTTCTCCTTAGAGCAGAGAAGGTTAAGGAGGAGATTTACCAGAATGGTACCAGGGGATGAGGGACTTCAGTGAGGTGGAGAGACTGGAGAAGCTGGGATTGTTCTCCTTAGAGCAGAGAAGGTTAAGGGGAGATTGACCAGAATGGTACCAGGGGATGAGAGACTTCAGTGACGTGGAGAGACTGGAGAAGCTGGGGTTGTTCTCCTTAGAGCAGAGAAGGTTAAGGAGGAGATTGACCAGAATGGTACCGGGGATGAGGGACTTCAGTTATGTGGAGACACTGGAGAAGCTGGGGTTGTTCTCCTTAGAGCAGAGAAGGTTAAGGGGGAGATTGACCAGAATGGTACCAGGGGATGAGGGACTTCAGTGACGTGGAGAGACTGGAGAAGCTGGGGTTGTTCTCCTTAGAGCAGAGAAGGTTAAGGGGGAGATTGACCAGAATGGTACCAGGGGATGAGGGACTTCAGTGACGTGGAGAGACTGGAGAAGCTGGGGTTGTTCTCCTTAGAGCAGAGAAGGTTAAGGGGGAGATTGACCAGAATGGTACCAGGGGATGAGGGACTTCAGTGACGTGGAGAGACTGGAGAAGCTTGGGGTTGTTCTCCTTAGAGCAGAGAAGGTTAAGGGGAGATTGACCAGAATGGTACCAGGGGATGAGAGACTTCAGTGACGTGGAGAGACTGGAGAAGCTGGGGTTGTTCTCCTTAGAGCAGAGAAGGTTAAGGAGGAGATTGACCAGAATGGTACCGGGGATGAGGGACTTCAGTTATGTGGAGACACTGGAGAAGCTGGGGTTGTTCTCCTTAGAGCAGAGAAGGTTAAGGGGGAGATTGACCAGAATGGTACCAGGGGATGAGGGACTTCAGTGACGTGGAGAGACTGGAGAAGCTGGGGTTGTTCTCCTTAGAGCAGAGAAGGTTAAGGGGAGATTTAATAGAGGTGTTTAAAATTACAAGGGTTTTTGATCGAGTGGAGAGGGAGAAGCTGTTTCCACTGGCAGGAGGGTCGGTAACCAGAGGACACAGATTGAAGATAATCGGCCAAAGAACCAGAGGGGGAGATGAGGAGAATTTTTCTGACGCCCCCTGCCCAAGTGGAGGCGGAGCGCTGGTAGGGAGACTGGAACTAAGAACATATGAAATAGGAGCAGGAGTCGGCCATTTGGCCCCTCGAGCCTGCTCCGCCATTTAATGAGATCATGGCCGATCTGATCTTGGGCTCAGCTCCATTTCCCTGCCCGCTCCCCATAACCTTCGACTCCCTTATCGTTCAAATGTCTGTCTATCTCCACCTTGAATATATTCAATGACCCGGCCTCCACAGCTCTCTGGGGTAGAGAATTCCACAGATTCACCGCCCCCCCGAGAGAAGGAATTCCTCCTCATCTCCGATTTAAATGGGCGACCCCTTATTCTGAGACTATGCCGCCTCGTTCTAGATTCCCCCATGAAGGGGAAACATCCTCTCAGCATCCACCCTGTCGAGCCCCCTCAGAATCTTATATGTTTCAATAAGATCCCCTCTCATTCTTCTAAACTCCAATGAGTATAGGCCCAACCTGCTCAACCTTTCTTCATAAGACAACCCCTTCATCTCCGGAATCAACCTCGTGAACCTTCTCTGAACTGCCTCCAATGCAAGTATATCCCTCCTTAAATAAGGAGACCACAACTGTACGCAGTACTCCAGGTGTGGTCTCACCCCAATACCCTGCACAGTTGTAACAGGACCAGGGAGCGGAACATCAATGGGAATCAAGGGGAAAACTCTCCATTGGTTGGAATCATACCTAGCACAAAGGAAGTTGGCTGTGGTTGTTGGAGGTCATTCATCTCAATCACATGACATCACTGCAGGAGTTCCTTAGGGCAGTGTCCTAGGCCCAACCATCTTCAGCTGTTTCATCCATGACCTTCCCCCCATCATAAGGTCAGAAGTGGGGATGTTCGCTGATGATTGCACACTGTTCAGCACCATTCGAGACTCGTCAGATACTGACGCAGTCTGTGTCCATATGCAGCAAGACCTGGACAACATTCAGACTTGGGCTGACAAGCGGCAAGTAACATTCGCACCACACAAGTGCCAGGCAATGACCATCTCCAACAAGCGAGACTCTAACCATCTCCCCTTGACATTCAATGGCATTACCATCGCTGAATCCCCCACTATCAACATCCTGGGGGTTACCATTGATCAGAAACTGAACTGGACCAGCCATATAAATACTGTGGCTACAAGAGCAGGCCAGAGGCTGGGAATTCTGCGGCGAGTGTCTCACCTCCTGACTCCCCAAAGCCTTTCCACCATCTACAAGGCACAAGTCAGGAGTGTGATGGAATACTCTCCACTTGCCTGAATGAGTGCAGCTCCAACAACACTCAAGAAGCTCGACACCATTCAGGATAAAGCAGCCCGCTTGATTGGCACTCCAACCACCACCTTCAACATTCACTCCCTCCACCACCGGCGCACCGTGGCTGCAGTGTGTACCATCTACAAGATGCACTGCAGCAACTCGCCAAGGCTTCTTCAACAGCACCTTCCAAACCCGCGACCTCTACCACCTAGAAGGACAAGGGCAGCAGACGCATGGGAACATCACCACCTACAAGTTCCCCTCCAAGCTACACACCATCCTGACTTGGACCTGTATCGCCGATCCTTCACTGTCGCTGGGCCAAAATCCTGGAACTCCCTTCCTAACAGCATTGTGGGTGTACCTACACCATATGGACTGCAGCGGTTCAAGAAGGTGGCTCACCACCATCTTCTCAAGGGCAATTAGGGATGGGCACTAAATGCAGGCCTAGCCAGCGACACCCACATCCCATCAATGAATTTAAAAAAACATCGCTGGAGCTGACGTAATACTTTGAACCAGAATGGAAGGGAGGTAGAAACAGAACGACGTTAGTATTGGTATTTCAGATTTCGACAAGTCTTGGCCAGCTCGAGACCAGTGACGCCATGAATTCTCCGGCCCCTTGTACTGTAAGTTCTACCCTGAGTATACGTGTCTATCTCCGAGATCTCTGCGCTCCTCTAATTCTGCCCTCTTGAGCATCCCCCGATTTCCATCGCTCCACCATTGGCGGCCGTGCCTTCAGCCGCCTTGGCCCCGAGCTCTGGAATTCCCTCCCTAAACCTCTCCGCCTCGCTACCTCTCTCTCCTCCTTTAAGACGCTCCTTAAAACCTCCCTCTTTGACCAAGCTTTTGGTCACCTGCCCTAATATCTCCTTATGAGGCTCGGGGTCAAATTTTGTTTGATAATCGCTCCTGTGAAGCGCCTTGGGCTGTTTTACTTCGTTAAAGGCGCGGTATAAATGGAAGTTCTTGTTGATTTTTGGACTCTAGGGGAATCGAGGGATATGGAGATCGGGCGGGAATGTGGAGTTGAGGTCGAAGATCAGCCATGATCTCATTGAATGACGGAGCAGGCTCGAGGGGCCGAATAGCCGACTCCTGCTCCTAGAAGCATAGAAATTTACGGCACAGGAGGAGGCCATTTGGCCCATCGTGTCCATGCCGGCCGATAAAGAGCCTAATCCAGCCTAATCCCACTTTCCAGCTCTTGAATCGTAGCCCTGTAGGTTCCGGCACTTCAAGTGCATATCCAAGTACTTTTTAAATGTGGTGAGGGTTTCTGCCTCGACCACCCTTTCAGGCAGTGAGTTCCAGACCCCCACCACCCTCTGGGTGAAAAAAATTCTCCTCAACTCTCCTCTAATCCTTTGACCAATTACTTCGACACAAAGCTGGGTGGGAGGGTAAGCTGCGAGGAGGATGTCGGGAAACTCCAGTACGATTTGGACAGGTTGGGTGATTGGGCAGAAACATGGCAAATGCACTATAATGTGGATAAATGTGAGGTTATCCACTTTGGTGGCAAAAACAGGAAGGCAGATTATTATTTGAATGGCAATAGATTGGGAGAAGGGGAAGTGCAAAGAGACCTGGGTGTCCTTGTGCACCAGTCGCTGAAGGTAAGCATGCAGGTGCAGCAGGCGGTGAAGAAGGCAAATGGTATGTTGGCCTTCGTAGCAAGAGGGTTCGAGTACAGGAACAAGGATGTCCTGCTACAGTTGTACAGGGCCTTGGTGAGACCGCACCTTGAGTATTGTGTGCAGTTTTGGTCACCTTGCCTGAGGAAGGATGTTCTTGCCATGGAGGGAGTGCAGCGAAGATTCACCAGGCTGATACCTGGGATGGCAGGAATGACGTATGAGGAGAGATTGTGTCGATTGGGCTTATACTCACTGGAGTTTAGAAGAATGAGAGGGGATCTCATCGAAACCTATAAAATTCTGTCAGGCCTGGACAGACTAGATGCAGGAAGGATGTTCCCGATGGCCAGGGAGTCCAGAACCAGGGGTCATAGTCTAAGGATAAGGGGTAAGCCATTTAGGACTGAAATGAGGAGGAATTTCTTCACCCAGAGAGTGGTGAACCTGTGGAATTCTCTACCACAGAGGGCGGTGGAGGCTAGTTCATTAAATATATTCAAGAAAGAGTTGGATATATTTCTTGAGGCTAAAGGGATCAAGGGATATGGGGAAAAGGCAGGGACAGGGTACTGAATTTGGATGATCAGCCATGATCACATTGAATGGCGGAGCAGGCTCCTATCTTCTATGTTTCTATGTTTAAATGTTTAAATCTATGTCCCCTGGTTATTGACCCTTCTTTCTTCCTCAGGAGACTGAAGAAATTTGGAATGGCCCCCCAGATTCTCACCAACTTCTACCGGTGCACCATCGAGAGTATCCTGTCCGGCTGCATCACTACCTGGTATGGCAACTGCACCGCCACAGACCGCAAGGCTCTACAGATGGTGGTGAAAGCTGTACAACACACTATAGGAATTAAACTACCTGCTGTCGAGGATATCTACCCAGAGAGGTGCCGGGGGGAAGGCCCTGAGAATCATTAAAGACGCGAGCCACCCCAGCCACAACCTCTTCGCCCTGCTCCCGTCCGGTAAGAAATACCGAAGCATACGGTCTCGTACCAGCAGGTTTCGAAACAGCTTCTACCCCCAGGCCATAAGACTCATGAACGAATAATTTATTATTATTTATTACTGTTTTATTTATTATTACTGTATTTCTATTAGTATTTTATCATTGTTATGCCATATTTGATTATTGCTTAAGATAAAAAATCACGGGATTGGGGGTAATATTCTGGCATGGATAGAGGATTGGCTATCTAACAGAAGGCAGATAGTTGGGATAAATGGTTCATTCTCAGACTGGCAATCAGTAACTAGTGGTGCTCCGCAGGGGTCGGTGCTGGGTCCCCAACTCTTTACAATCTATATTAACGATTTGGAGGAGGGGACCGAGTGTAACATATCAAAGTTTGCAGATGATACTAAGATGGGAGGGAAAGTAGTGAGTGAGGAGGACATAAAAAACCTGCAAGGGGACATAGACAGGCTAAGTAAGTGGGCAGAGATTTGGCAGATGGAATACAATACTGGAAAGTGTGAGGTTATGCACTTTGGCAGGAAAAATCGTAGAGCAAGCTATTAGCTTAATGGCAAGAAACTGGAAAGTACTGAAGTACAAAGGGATCTGGGGGTCCTGGTGCACGAAACTCAAAAGGTTAGTATGCAGGTGCAGCAAGTGATTAAGAAGGCCAATGGAATGTTGGCTTTCATTGCTAGGGGGATAGAATATAAAAATAGGGAGGTATTGCTTCAGTTGTACAAGGTATTGGTGAGACTGCACCTGGAATACTGCGTACAGTTTTGGTGTCCATACTTAAGAAAAGACATACTTGCTCTCGAGTCAGGACAAAGAAGGTTCACTCGGTTAATCCCGGGGATGAGGGGATGGACATATGAGGAGAGGTTGAGTAGATTGGGACTCTACTCATTGGAGTTCAGAAGAATGAGAGGCGATCTTATTGAAACAAATAAGATTGTGAAGGGGTTGGATCGGGTGGATGCGGGGAGGATGTTCCCAATGATGGGTGAAACTAGAACTAGGGGGCATAGTCTTAGAATAAGGGGCTGCTCTTTCAAAACTGAGATGAGGAGGAACTACTTCACTCAGAGGGTGGTAGGTCCATGGAATATGCTGCCCCAAAAAGCTGTAGAAGCTACATCATTACATAAATTTAAAACAGAAATAGACAGTCTCCTAGAAGTAAAGGGAATTAAGGGTTACGGGGAGCGGGCAGGAATTTGGACATGAGTCTAGGTTCGGATCGGTCATGGCCCTGTGGGTAGCGGAGCGGGCCCAGGGGCCGTGTAGCCTGATCCTGCTCCTATTTCGTGTGTCTAATTCTGTTAGATTCAGGAGATGGTTCTGTGATAGTGGATTGGCGGTTAGGATCAGATCAGCCATGATCTTATTGAATGGCGGAGCAGGCTCGAGGGGCCGATTGGCCTACTCCTGCTCCTATTTCTTATGTTCACTGCACTCCCTCTATGGCAAGTGTATCCTTTCTTAGGTAAGGAGATCAAAACTGCACACAGTACTCCAGGTGTGGTCTCTCCAAGGCCCTGTATAACTGTAGTAGGACATCCTTGCTCCTGTACTCAAATCCTCTTGAAATGAAGACCAACATACCATTTGTCTTCCTAACTGCTTGCTGCACCTGCATGTTTGCTCTCAGTGACTGGTGTACAAGGACACCCAGGTCCCTTTGTACATCAACATTTCCCAATCTAGCACCATTTAAATAATACTCTGTGGCGTACCGATCACAGAAAGGTCACAATCCACTTTTTGGTCCGTAGACTATAAATCAGGCGTCATGCCTTTACGAAGGATCACACCTTTAAGAAACTCGATCTGCAACATAGTTAAGCCCAGAGCGGGGAGGAGCAGTCGAAGCTGGCCACTGATGAAAAGCAGTCAGACTTGGTGTAAGCTCTGACGCCATTTTTATGTGCAACATGTGGTCTTAACAATTAAACCTTTTCTGTTGAACCTCTCCGAGTTCAGTATTTTTTGCTAGGAGTACGTAGACTCCTACATTGGTGACCCCGACACTCAGGACGACTCCTAAGCGTAACCATGGCTGACACAAACGCAGTTTCTGTGAAGCTGCCGGAGTTCTGGGAGAACCTGGCCACCGCCTGGTTCCTTCAAGCCGAATCGCAATTCCGACTCCGCGGCATCACCGCCGACGCAACGATGTACGACTACCTCCTCGCCTCCCTGGGCAGCTCCACAATCACGAAAGTCTGGACAACACTACAAAACCCTCCGGAGGAAGGCAAGTACGCACATCTCAAGGCCGTGCTCCTTAAAAAATTCACAGCCTCCCAACTCGTGCGCAACTGCCACCTCCTCGACCTCCCGGGCCTCGGTGACTCCACGCCGTCAGACTTGCTCTCACACATGCTTGCTCTGACCGACGAGAAACCGCCCGGCTCCCTCTTCCGCACGCTCTTTATCCGCCAACTACCCCCCAGCATCCTCCCGGCGATCGTGGCGTCCAGCCTCACGGACCTCGAGGACCTGGCCGATGAAGCCGATATGCTCCTGTCCGCCAGCTCCAACCATGCCGTCACCCCCGACCTGGCCTCCGCAGCGTCGGCGCGCGCTCCACCCTCTATCGCGCGGCCACACAGCTCGGCCACGAGGCCCCCCAGGCCCCCACGTCCCCCAAGCCCTCCGACCCAGGGCTACTGCTACTTCCATACCCGGTTCGGCGCACGGGCACGCCGCTGCAGCCATCCCTGCACATTTCCAACCGCCCCCACACCGGCCTACACGATGGCCATGGGGCAAGCAGGCGCGCTGCTTTACGTTACGGACAGCGCCTCCGGACGCCGTTTCCTATGCGACACGGGCGCGCAGTGCAGCATCATCCCCGCGTCTGCCCTCGAGATCCAGTGAGGCGGCCGCGGCCCTGCGCTGGCTGCCGCCAACGGCACAGACATCTGGACGTACGGCACCCGCACCGTCACCATCGACCTCGCAGGCCGCCGCTACCACTGGGAGTTTATCACCGCCAAGGTGCTCTCCCCGCTCCTCGGTGCGGATTTCCTGTGCGCCCACGGCCTGTTGGTCGACATGCCTCGGCGCCGCCTCGTGGACATGAACACCATGTCACCTATCCCGGGCACCATGGCCCCCCCAACCCGCCGAAATGGCGTGGCAGTGCCGTGCCCGCTCAACGGACGACTACTCAGCACTCCTGGCTGAGTTCCCAGCCCTCACCAGCCCGACCTTCTCCGCGAAGGCTGCTAAGCACGGGGTAGAACACTTCATCCCCACCACAGGCCCACCGGTGTATGCCCACGCCCGCAGGCTGGACCCGGCCAAGCTGGAGATTGCGCGGGCCGAGTTCGCCACAATGGAACAGCTGGGCATCATCCGCCGCTCCAACAGCCCCTGGGCCTCCCCACTCCACATCGTCACCAAACCCGATGGGGGATGGCGCCCCTGCGGGGTCTACCGGTGCCTAAACAACGCCACCACGCCGGATCGGTACCCCATACCGCACATTCAAGACTTCTCGGCTAGACTGGCCGGCCGCTCAGTCTTCTCCAAAGTCGACCTGGTGCGCGGTTACCATCAGGTGCCAGTCCACCCCACGGACGTCCCCAAGACGTCCATAATCACCCCTTTTGGGCTATTCGAGTTCCTCCGAATGCCCTTCGGCCTCAAAAACGCGGCCCAGGCCTTCCAGCGGCTCATGGACTCGGTCCTCCGGAACCTGAAGTTCCTCTTTGTCTACCTGGATGACATCCTGGTAGCTAGTTCCTCCAAGCAGGAACACATCGAGCACCTCCGCACCCTGTTCCAGCGGCTCAGTGAGCACGGGCTCATCATCAGCCCAGCCAAGTGCCAATTCGGCCTCAGCAGGATCGAATTCCTCGGCCACCACATCATGCAGGACGGAGCCATTCCCCTGCCCGCCAAGGTGCAAGCCGTCCAGCAGTTCCCCCGGCCTACCACCATCAAAGGCCTCCAGGAGTTCTTGGGGATGATCAACTTTTACAACCGCTTCATTCCCGGAGCGGCCTCCCTCATGCGGCCCCTATACGAAGCCCTCCGGGGTAAGAAAGACAGAATGGCGATCGAGTGGTCGGCGGACATGTTGACCACTTTCGACTCGACCAAAAAGGCGCTCGTCGACGCCACCATGCTCGCTCACCCACAGCCCAACGCCAGGGTGGTCCTCACCACGGATGCCTCCGACCACGCGGTCGGCGCCGTGTACGAACAGTGGGTCGACGGGGCCTGGCAACCGCTGGCCTTTTTCAGCCGCCAACTGCGCCCCCCGGAGGCCAAATACAGCGCCTTTGACCGCGAGCTCCTCGCACTGTACCTGGCAGTCCGCCATTTTAGATTTCTTCTGGAGGGCCACCCCTTCACCGCGTTTGTCGACCACAAACCCCTGACATTCGCGATGGCAAAATCTGCGGACCCGTGGTCAGCCAGGCAACAACTCCAGCTCGCCGCGGTGTCCGAATTCACCACGGACATCCGGCACGTCTCCGGTCGAGACAGCGTGGTGGCCGACTGCCTATCACGCCCCGCCGTCCACGGCGCCCACCTGGCAGTGGACTATGCTCAACTGGCAGCAGAGCAACGCACCGACCCCGATCTGCTCTCCGCGCCCACAACCCTCCCAGGGCTGCGACTGACCGACGTCGCCTGCGGCCCGTCCACCGTCGCAGTCAACTGCAACACCTCCTTGGCGCAACCCCGCCCCGTAGTCCCGGTGTCCTGGCGAAAACGGGTGTTCGACATCGTCCACGGCCTCTCACACCCCAGCACCCGCGCGTCCATTAGACTGGTGGCCAACCGATTTGTCTGGCGCGGCCTGCGCAAAGATGTGCGCATCTGGTCCAGATCCTGCATAGCTTGCCAGCGTGCCAAAATCCACCAGCACGTCAAAGCCCCACTCGAGGAGTTCACCGTGCCAGAAAGAAGGTTTGACCATGTCCACATCGACCTCGTCAGCACCCTGCTGCCATCACAAGGTCACGCGCACCTGCTGACAATCATGGACAGTACCACCCGCTGGCCCGAGGCCATTCCACTGACGTCCACCACCACTGCCGACATCGCGAGGGCGTTCATTGGGACCTGGATCGCTCGGTTCGGCGTCCCCTCCGACATGACGTCGGATAGAGGCCCGCAGTTCACCTCTGATCTGTGGGCCGCCATCGCCCGAAACCTCGGGGTGGCCGTTCACCGCACCATGGCTTACCGCCCCCAAGCCAACGGACTGTGCGAGCGATTCCACAGGTCCATGAAGGCGTCCCTCCGCGCCAGCCTCGAGGACGAGGCTTGGATCGACCGCCTCCCGTGGGTGCTACTTGGCCTACGCTCCACGGTCAAGGAAGACCTGCAAGCCTCGGCGGCGGAACTCGTGTATGGCCAGCCGCTGCGCGTACCCGGAGAGTTCCTGCCCACCGCCACGACCCCCTGGTCGGCTGACCAGCAACGCCGCACTTTCGCCAACCGAGCACAACAGTTCGCTGCGGTACCCACCGGCCGGCACGGCGAACCAGCAACCCGCGTACCACCTAGCCTGCACATGGCCAAATTTGTTTTCGTGCGCCATGACGCCCACCGAGGACCTCTACGGCCCCCATACGACCGACCCTACAAGGTAATCCAGACGGGGAACAAGTTCTTCCTCCTCCAAGTGGGAGGCAGAACTGACAAGGTGTCGGTCGACCGGCTCAAGCTGGCACACCTAGAGCCCGACGAACCCGTTCAAGTGGGCCAACCCCCACCGCGGGGCAGACCGCCTAAGAGCCCGACGCGTCCGACCGCCCCGCTCTCGACACCAACCGCCAAGAGCCGTTCCGGCCGTGCCATCAACCCACCACGCCGGTTCGTACACTCCCTACTAGCGGATTCTGGGGGGAGCTGTGTGGCGTACCGATCGCAGAAAGGTCACAATCCACTTTTTGGTCCGTAGACTATAAATCAGGCGTCATGCCTTTAAGAAGGACCACACCTTTAAGAAACTCGATCTGCAACATAGTTAAGCCCAGAGCGGGGGAGGAGCAGTCGAAGCTGGGGACTGAGGAAAAGCAGTCAGACTTGGTGTAAGCTCTGACGCCATTTTTGTGTGCAACATGTGGTCTTCACAATTAAACCTTTTCTGTTGAACCTCTCCGAGTTCAGTATATTTTGTTAGGAGTACGTAGACTCCTACAACTCTGCCTTTCTGTTTTCCCTACCAAAGTGGATAACTTCACATTTATCCACGGTATACTGCATAGAATCATTGAAAGTTACAGCGCGGAAGGAGGCCATTTTGGCCCGTGTCCGCACCGGCCTACAAAGAGCTATCCAGCCTAATCCCACTTCCCAGCTCTCGGTCCGTAGCCCTGCAGGTTACAGCATCCCAAGTGCGCATCCAAGTACTTTTTAAATGTGGTGAGGGTTCCTGCCTCTACCACCCTTTCAGGCAGTGAGTTCCAGACCCCCACAACCCTCTGGGTGAAGAAATTTCCCCTCAAATCCCCTCTAAATCTTCCCCCAATTACTTTAAATCCGTGCCCCTGGTTCTTGACCCCTCTGCTAAGGGAAATAGGCCCTTTCTATCCACTTTATCTAGGCTCCTCATAATTTTATACACCTCAATAAGGCCTCCCCTCAGCCTCCTCTGTTCCAAGGAAAACAGACCCAGCCTATCCAGTCTTTCCTCATAGCGAAGATTCTCTACTCCTGGCAACATCCTTGTAAATCTCCTCTGTACCCTCTCCAGTGCAATCACATCTTTCCTGTAATGTGGTGACCAGAACTGCACGCAGTCCTCTAGCTGTGGCCTAACTATACAGTTGAAGCATAACCCCCCTGCTCTTGTATTCTATGCCATGGCTAATAAAGGCAAGCATTCCGTATGCCTTCTTAACCACCTTATCTACCTGGCCTGCTACCTTCAGGGATCTGTGGACATGCACTCCAAGGTCCCTTTGTTCCTCTACACTACTCAGTGTCCTACCATTTAATGTGTATTCCCTTGCCTTGTTAGCCCTCCCCAAATGTATTACCTCACACTTCTCCGGATTGAATTCCATTTGCCACTGTTCTGCTCACCTGACCAGTCACAGAATCACAGAAACCCCACAGTGCAGATAGAGGCCATTTCGGCCCATCGAGCCTGCACCGACACATATCCCACCCGATCCCCGTAACCCCTACACCAACACATATCCCACCCTATCCCCGTAACCCCACGTATTTAATCCCCCTAACACTAAGGGTCAATTTATCATGGCCAATCAACCTAACCCGCACACCTTTGGACTGTGGGAGGAAACCGGAGCACCCGGAGGAAACCCACGCAAACACGGGGAGAATGTGCAAACTCCACACAGACAGTTACCCGAGGCCGGATTCGAACCCGGGTCCCTGGCGCTGTGAGGCAACAGTGCTAACCACTATGCCACCGTGCTGCCATTGATATCTTCCTGCAGTCTACAGCTTCCTTCTTCATTATCAACCACACGGCCAATTTTTGTATCATCTGCAAACTTCTTAATCATACTTCCTACATTCAAGTCCAAATCATTGATGTGCACCACAAAAAGCAAAGGACCCAGTACTGAGCCCTGCGGAACCCCACTGGAAACAGCCTTCCAGTCACAAAAAGACCCTTCGACCATTACCCGACCACCTGGTTCTTATGTTCTGAAATAAAAACAGCAAATGCTGGAAACACTCGGCAGGTCAGGGCAGCATCTGTGGAGAGAGAAACAGAGTTAACGTTTCAGGTCGATGACCCTTCGTCAGAACTGGAAAAAGCTGGAGATGGGACAGGTTTTTGAGCAAGTGTAGGGGCAGGGAAAGGGGGGAGGGGGGGAAAAGAACAAAAGGGAAGGTCTGTGATCGGGTGGAAGGCCGGAGAGATTGAGAGACATTGGGCAGGATTTTCATTGGGCCGTGGAGGCGGGTTTGGAGGCGTGCGGGGGGTTAAAATCCCAAAATCGGGGGGGGGGGCACGAACCCATCCCGCCCCCAACCCGCCTCCATGCCAGTTTCAAAGGAGGCGGGTACCCGCCCCGCACTGGGACCCGCCTCCCCGAGGCGGGAAGGGGATTAGTGCCAATTAACTGCCCGTTAACAGGTAGTTAACAGGCAGTTTTTAGCCTAATCCCTATTTTTATTGCTGAAGTGTGGGATTCCCGACGGCTCCAAACCACGCCAAGTTAGCGAGGCGGACCGTCGGGCTGAAGGACTTGGAGGGTTCGAGATGTCCGGTGTTCAGGTGAGTGATGGGTGCATGAGTGCAGAGGTAAGTGTGTTTGGTGTGTGTAAAGTGTTTAAAGAAGTTTTACTTACCTTTACAGCCTTCCTTCCTTCAGGTCTCGGGAGTCCCTCAGCTCACCGGCACAGAAAGCAGAACGGCCGCGAGCTGTCAAAATCTGCAGCATTCAGCTTTCTGTTCTGGAGAGATTTCTAACTGAGTCTGAGAGGAAGGAATTAACTTAGTGTACAGATTGTCAGTGTTCGACAGCTTCAAACAGCTGATATTTCATCTGTCAAAAGCTCTTGACAGATGAAATGTCAATCTGTGACGTCACCTGTTGCCGGGTGGCCCTTAATTGGCCTGCTGAGCTCGCTGGGCGGGGCCCAACAAGGTCAATTAGGGGAAAATCGCGTGGGTTGGCCACAACTCAATGGAGGCGGGACTACAAGCCCGAAAGTTGTAGACCCGCCTCCTACACGCCTGCAGAATCAAAATCCAGCCCATTAAGAGATGGTGCGAGGCAAAATGGGACGAGTTAAGAAACAAACGATGGCACTAGATGAAGCGTAAATGGGACTAGCAGAATGAAAGACACTGCCATGTGGGAGAGAGAAAAAAATAAATGGGAAAAAAAAGACAGGGGCTGAGGTTACGGTCTGAAATTGTTGAACTCGATGTTGAGTCCAGAGGCTGTAAAGTGCCTAATTGAAAGATGAGGTGCTGTTCCTCGAGTTTACGCTGAGCTTCCGTGGAACAATACAAGAGGCCGCGGACGGTGAGGTCCAAGTGGGAGTGGAGCGGTGAATTAAAGTGACAGGCGACTGGAAGCTCGGGGTCACCCGTACGGACTGAACGGAGGTGTTCGGCAAAGCGGTCACCCAATCTGCGTTTGGTCTCCCCAATGTAGAGGAGACCGCATCGTGAGCAGCGAATACAGTATACTAGATTGCAAGAAGTACAAGTAAATCGCTGTTTCACCTGGAAGGGGTGTTTGGGGCCCTGGACAGTGGGAATGGGGGAGGTAAAAGGGCAGGTGTTGCATCTCCTGCGCTTATGTCCTTATGTCTGTTTGTACTCCTACACGTGAGAGCTGCAGGAGGGGAGAGGGGAGGCACCTGGAACAAGGCAGAAACGCTTCTGAGGGATTTTTCAATGGGACGGGGCTGAATCTGTGATTGAAATCGTCCCGTCGCCCATCCTTCACGTCCTCACTGAACCGTGTGACGGAATCCCTGCATAAATCCACCTGACATTCTGCTGAGCAAACTAAACAGAGCGGTGGAGATTAATAACGCATTTCTTGACATCGAGTTGCAATAAAAGTCAGAGAAAGTACGTTAAGTTTGCACCTCATGAATATTTTATTTAAAACGCAGGTTTTTCCGATTTCTTTTGTCATCCAAAACCTGAATTTTAAATAAGTGTTGGTTTAAGTTCGTGACTAAACCCGATAATCACAATCAAAAGGGGGGGCGCAACGCATAAACTGGGTGAGATTTTAAACAACAACTTCAACCCCCATTTGTACAGCGCCTTTAACGTAGTTAAACATCCCAAGATGCTTCACAGAAGTGATTATTGAACAAAATTACGGTGTCAGCTGTGGCTCAGTTGGCAGCACTCTCACCTCTGAGTCAGGAGGTTGTGGGTTCAAGTCCCTACTCCAGAAACCTGAGCACAATAATCTAAGTTGACACTCCAGGACAGTGCTGAGGGAGCGCCGCACTGTCGGAGGGGCGGTACTGAGGGAGCGCCGCACTGTCGGAGCGGCGGTACTGAGGGAGCGCCGCACTGTCAGAGGGGCAGTACTGAGGGAGTGCCGCACTGTCGGAGCGGCGGTACTGAGGGAGCGCCGCACTGTCCGAGGGGCGGTACTGAGGGAGCGCTGCACTGTCGGAGGGGCAGTACTGAGGGAGAGCCACACTGTCGGAGGGGCAGTACTGAGGGAGCGCCACACTGTCGGAGCGGCGGTACTGAGGGAGCGCCGCACTGTCGGAGGGGCAGTACTCAGGGAGCGCCACACTGTCGGAGGGGCAGTACTGAGGGAGTGCCGCACTGTCGGAGCGGCGGTACTGAGGGAGCGCCGCACTGTCGGAGGGGCAGTACTGAAGGAGCGCCGCACTGTCGGAGGGGCGGTACTGAGGGAGCGCTGCACTGTCGGAGGGGCGGTACTGAGGGAGCGCTGCACTGTCGGAGGGGCGGTACTGAGGGAGCGCTGCACTGTCGGAGGGGCGGTACTGAGGGAGCGCCGCACTGTCGGAGGGGCAGTACTGAGGGAGCGCCGCACTGTCGGAGGGGCAGTACTGAGGGAGCGCTGCACTGTCGGAGGGTCAGTACTGAGGGAGCGTTGCACTGTCGGAGGGGCGGTACTGAGGGAGCGCCGCACTGTCGGAGGGGCGGTACTGAGGGAGCGCCGCACTGTCGGAGGGGCAGTACTGAGGGAGAGCCGCACTGTCAGAGGTGCCGTCTTTCAGATGAGACGTTAAACCGAGGCCCCGTCTGCTCTCTCAGGTGGACCATTTTGAAGAAGAGCAGGGGGCCTTCACCCGGGTGTCCTGGGGCCAATATTTATCCCTCAACCAACATCACTAAAACAGATTATCTGGTCATTATCACATTGATTGTGGGAGCTTGCTGTGCGCAAATTGTCTGCCGCGTTTCCTACATTACAACAGTGACCACACTTCAAAAAGTACTTCATTGGCTGTAAAGCACTTTGGGACGTCCTGAGGTGGGGAAAGGGGCTGGAGAAATGTCTGTCTTTCCTTTTTTTAAATTTGACACCGAGCCACATCAGGAGATATTAGGACAGGTGACCAAAAGCTTGGTCAAAGAGGTAGGTTTTAAGGAGCGTCTTAAAGGAAAAGAGAGAGAGGCGGAGAGGTTTAGGGAGGGAATTCCAGAGCTTGGGGCCCAGGCGGCTGAAGGCACAGCCGCCAATGGTGGAGCGATGGAAATCGGGGGGGATGCTCAAGAGGCCGGAATTGGAGGAGCTCAGAGATCTGGGAGGGTTGTAGGGGGCTGTAGGAGGTTGCAGAGATATCGGAGGGTTGTGGGCTGGAGGAGGTTACAGAGATAGGGAGGGTTGTGGGGGGCTGGAGGAGGTTACAGAGATAGGGAGGGATGTAGGGGCTGGAGGATGTTACAGAGATAGGGAGGGTTGTAGGGAGCTGGAGGAGGTTACAGAGATAGGGAGGGTTGTAGGGGGCTGGAGGAGGTTACGGAGATAGGGAGGGTTGTGGGCTGGAGGAGGTTACAGAGATAGGGAGGGTTGAAGGGGCTGGAGGAGGTTACAGAGATAGGGAGGGTTGTAGGGGCTGGAGGAGGTTACAGAGATAGGGAGGGTTGTAGGGGTCTGGAGGAGGTTACAGAGATAGGGAGGGTTGTAGGGGGCTGGAGGAGGTTACAGAGTTAGGGAGGGTTGTAGGGGGCTGGAGGAGGTTACAGAGATAGGGAGGGTTGTCGGGGGCTGGAGGAGGTTACAGAGATAGGGAGGGTTGTAGGGGGCTGGAGGAGGTTACAGAGATAGGGAGGGTTGTAGGGGGCTGGAGGAGGTTACAGAGAAAGGGAGGGTTGTAGGGGGCTGGAGGAGGTTACAGAGATAGGGAGGGTTGTAGGGGCTGGAGGAGGTTACAGAGATAGGGAGGGTTGTAGGGGGCTGGAGGAGGTTACAGAGATGTACAGACAATGTACAGACTTAGTGAACATAGCCTGGCGATCGAAAAAGGTAGACACAGGCAGTCCTGGCTACCAAGAGAGGACAGGATATGCTCTCACTGCAGTCAGGGAGTGGTGGAGACAGAGATGCACTTCCTCACAGCTTGTAGAAAATATCAGGGCATAAGGGAGAATTTCTACCCAAAATTCACAAAAATATGCCCGGAATTCAGAAATTTGAATGACGACCAAAAACTCCCATAACTACTAGGGGAAGAGAGAAATTGTGTAACCTTAGCGGCACACTATGTTACAGCTTGCCATAAACAGAGGGACAACCACTAAATATAAGAAAAGAGTATATATAAATTATATGAATGTATATTTATACACTCAGGGATATATCTGTTTAGACACTGTATGGATAGATCTGTAGTTTTGTGTACAACCATGAATGTTTTTCGATGCTTTGGCAACATAAGATGTACCTTGTCATGTCAATAAAGCGATTTGAATTGAATTGAATTGATAGGGAGGGCTGTAGGGGCTGGAGGAGGTTACAGAGATAGGGAGGATTTTAGGGGCTGGAGGAGGTTACAGAGATAGGGAGGGTTGTAGGGGCTGGAGGAGGTTACAGAGATAGGGAGGATTTTAGGGGCTGGAGGAGGTTACAGAGATAGGGAGGGTTGTAGGGGTCTGGAGGAGGTTACAGAGATAGGGAGGGTTGTAGGGGGCTGGAGGAGGTTACAGAGTTAGGGAGGGTTGTAGGGGGCTGGAGGAGGTTACAGAGATAGGGAGGGGTGTAGGGGGCTGGCGGAGGTTACAGAGATAGGGAGGGTTCTAGGGGCTGGAGGAGGTTACAGAGATAGGGATGGTTGTAGGGGCTGGAGGGGGTTACAGAGATAGGGAGGGTTGTAGGGGGCTGGAGGAGGTTACAGAGATAGGGAGGGGTGTAGGGGGCTGGAGGAGGTTACAGAGATAGCGAGGGTTGTAGGGGCTGGAGGAGGTTACAGAGATAGGGAGGGTTGTAGGGGCTGGAGGAGGTTACAGAGATAGGGAGGGGGCGAGAAGGCAATAGAGCGATTTGAACAGGAGAATGAGAATTTTAAAATCGAGGCGTTGCCGGACCGTGAGCCAGTGTAGGTCAGCGAGCAACAGGGGGTGCTGGGTATCTCCCTATATACTCTATCAAAACCCCCTGGTAATTTTGAACACCTCTATTAAATCTCCCCCTTAAATTTCTCTGGTCTAAGGAGAACAATCCTGAACAGTCCCATCTTGGAATGTTCAATGTTGTGCTGATGTTTTCATTTGTGATTCACAGATTATGGAACTAAACCCTCCTACATAAGGGTTTAGTCCAAACTCTCTCTCTCTCTCTCTCTCTCTCTCTCTCTCCAGAGCAGCAGGACGCAATAACGCTGAGAGTTAAGTTATGTCACGCTGATTAATTCCTCCCTGGTCAATATATTATTGAGCGACTCGGGAGGGGGATGAGAGATCGGCTCGGGAAGGTAACTTGCTGGTTTTAGCACAGAGAATGCTCAAGCTCCGTCCCGCAGGGTATCAGCACCTTGTCCAAACCAGCCCCAACCGTCCCTCGGCAGTCATGATCATGACCCACCAGAACGTGACACATGACAGGGTAGGTCAGCATCATTCTTTCCTCGCTCGCTGTACACCCGTCCCTCGCTGATGTGTGTGAGAGTGAGTGTGTGTGTGTGTGTGTGTGAGAGAGTGAGTGTGTGTGTGTGAGAGAGTGAGTGTGTGACAGAGTGAGTGTGTGTGTGTGAGAGTGAGTGTGTGACAGAGAGAGTGAGTGTATGTGTGAGTGAGTGAGTGTGAGTGTGTGTTAGAGTCTG
>NC_141019.1:35131994-35166994 GCF_052327205.1 Somniosus microcephalus | reverse complement strand
ACTCACTCTCACACACTCACACAGTCACACACTCACACACATACTCACACACACTCTCTCTCACACTCTCTCACACTCACACACATACTCACACACACACTCACACACTCACACTCACACACACACACACTCACACACACACACTCTCTCACACTCACACACTCTCACACTCACTCACACTCACACTCTCTCACACACACACACGCACACACTGTCTCTCACACACACACTCACTCACACACATTAATCTCCTCCCACAGTCCATGTACACTCTCCCCTATCATGGACTCTACCCACCCATTGTCAACAGTACTCAGGGGAGTAGGGGGAGATAGATAGACCACAAATTACTGAAAGAACATAAATAAGCCACACCATAGAGAAGGGGGGCTGAATGGCGTACTCTTGTTCTTAATGTAACAGGCTCGAGGGGCTGAATGGCCTCCTCCTGTTCCTAAAGTAACAGGCTCGAGGGGCTGAATGTCCTCCTGCTGTTCCTAATGTAACAGGCTCGAGGGGCTGAATGGCCTCCTCCTGTTCCTAATGTAACAGGCTCGAGGGGGGCTGAATGGCCTCCTCCTGTTCCTAATGTAACAGGCTCAAGGGGGCTGAATGGCCTCCTCCTGTTCCTAATGTAACAGGCTCGAGGGGCTGAATGGCCTCCTCCTGTTCCTAATGTAACAGGCTCGAGGGGCTGAATGGCCTCCTCCTGTTCCTAATGTAACAGGCTCGAGGGGCTGAATGGCCTCCTGTTCCTAATGTAACAGGCTCGAGGGGCTGAATGGCCTCCTCCTGTTCCTAATGTAACAGGCTCGAGGGGCTGAATGGCCTCCTCCTGTTCCTAATGTAACAGGCTCGAGGGGCTGAATGGCCTCCTCTTGTTCCTAATGTAAGGCTCGAGGGTGGCTGATGGCCTCCTCCTGTTCCTAATGTAAGGCTCGAGGGGGGCTGAATGGCCTCCTCTTGTTCCTAATGTAAGGCTCGAGGGTGGCTGATGGCCTCCTCCTGTTCCTAATGTAAGGCTCGAGGGGGGCTGAATGGCCTCCTCCTGTTCCTAATGTAAGGCTCGAGGGGGGCTGAATGGCCTCCTCCTGTTCCTACAGCACTCCCGTTACTCTCTGTGTGAGGAGCTTGCTGTGCAGGTCTTGGGGTGAGAGCTGGCTTCAGTTCCGTGCAGTGCTTTTTATTACATTATTACATTGTATTTACAGCAAGAGGAAGCCTCCCTCATTAGCGTAGGGTCTTGGCAAGGTCTGACAGCTGATGAATGACCAGTACATCAGCTGCGAGCCCTGGGGATCGCGGCCGAATGGTCCAGCGCTGTCAGGGTCGCTCATATTATCCGCAGTCGGCTCTTTTACACTTCTGTCGGAGGGGCAGTACTGAGGGAGCGCCGCACTGTCGGAGGGGCGGTACTGAGGGAGCGCCGCACTGTCGCAGGGGCGGTACTGAGGGAGCGCCGCACTGTCGGAGGGGCGGTACTGAGGGAGCGCCGCACTGTCAGAGGGGCGGTACTGAGGGAGCGCCGCACTGTCGGAGGGGCAGTACTAAGGGAGCGCTGCACTGTTGGAGGGGCAGTACTGAGGGAGCGCCGCACTGTCGGAGGGGCAGTACTGAGGGAGTGCCGCAATGTCGGAGGGGCAGTACTGAGGGAGCGCCGCACTGTCGGAGGGTCAGTACTGAAGGAGCACCGCACTGTCGGAGGGGCAGTACTGAGGGAGCGCCGCACTGTCGGAGGGGCAGTACTGAGGGAGCGCTGCACTGTCGGAGGGACAGTACTGAGGGAGCGCCGCACTGTCAGAGGGGCAGTACTGAGGGAACGCCGCACTGTCGGAGGGGCAGTACTGAGGGAGCGCCGCACTGTCGGAGGGGCAGTACTGAGGGAGCACCGCACTGTCGGAGGGGCAGTACTGAGGGAGCGCTGCACTGTCGGAGGGGCAGTACTGAGGGAGCGCCGCACTGTCGGAGGGGCAGTACTGAAGGAGCGCCGCACTGTCGGAGGGCAGTACTGAAGGAGCGCCGCACTGTCGGAGGGGCAGTACTGAGGGAGCGCCGCAATGTCGGAGGGGCAGTACTGAGGGAGCGCCGCACTGTCGGAGGGGCAGTACTGAGGGAGCGCCGCACTGTCGGAGGGGCAGTACTGAGGGAGCGCCGCACTGTCGGAGGTGCCGTCTTTCGAATGAGACGTTAAACTGAGGCCCCGTCTGCCCTCTCAGGTGGACGTGAAAGATCCCAGGGCCACTATTTCGAAGAAGAGCAGGGGAATTCTCCCGGGGTCCTTTGGCCAATATTTATCCCTCCATCAACATCAGTAAAACAGATGATCTGGTCATTTCATCACGTCGCAGTTTGTGGGAGCTTGCTGTGCGCAAATTGTCTGCCGCGTTTCCCACATTACAACAGTGACTACACTTCGAAAAAAGTCCTTCATTGGCTGTAAAGCGCTTTGGGACGTCCTGAGGTGGTGAAAGGCGCACGGACACGTGCTGGGGAGTGAGCGGAATAGAGCTACACGTGCAGAGGGCAATGAGTAGGAGGAGAGGTGAGAGAGACCCAAGCTGTACAGGTCTTAGAGAGTGTCCAGAGATTGACCAGAATGGTACCAGGGGATGAGGGACTTCAGTGACGCGGAGAGACTGGAGAAGCTGGGATTGTTCTCCTTAGAGCAGGGAAGCTTAAGGGGGAGATTTACTAGAGGTGTTCAAATTTACAAGGGGTTTTGATAGAGTAGAGAGGGAGAAACTGTTTCCAGTGGCAGGTGGCTCGGTAACCAGAGGATAGGCACGATGGGCTGAATGGCCTCCTCTTCGATGGGAGAGCTAGGGTACTGGAGGGATGGGCTTCGATGGGAGAGTTAGGGTACTGGAGGGATGGGGTTCGATGGGAGAGTTAGGGGACTGGAGGGTTGGGCTTCGATGGGAGAGTTAGGGTACTGGAGGGATGGCCTTCGATGGGAGAGTTGGGGTACTGGAGGGATGGGCTTCGATGGGAGAGTTAGGGGACTGGAGGGATGGGCTTCGATGGGAGAGTTAGGGTACTGGAGGGATGGGCTTCGATGGGGGAGTTAGGGTACTGGAGGGATGGGCTTCGATGGGAGAGTTAGGGTACTGGAGGGATGGGCTTTGATGGAAGTGTTAGGGTACTGGAGGGATGGGCTTCGATGGGGGAGTTAGGGGACTGGAGGGATGGGCTTCGGTGGGGGAGTTAGGGGACTGGAGGGATGGGCTTCGATGGGAGAGTTAGGGTACTGGAGGGATGGGCTTCGATGGGAGAGTTAGGGTACTGGAGGGATGGGGTTCGATGGGAGAGTTAGGGGACTGGAGGGTTGGGCTTAGATGGGAGAGTTAGGGTACTGGCGGGATGGGCTTCGATGGGAGAGTTAGGATACTGGAGGGATGGTCTTCGATGGGAGAGTTAGGGTACTGGAGGGATGGACTTTGATGGGAGAGTTAGGGTACTGGAGGGATGGGCTTCGATGGAAGAGTTAGGGCACTGGAGAGATGGGCTTCGATGGGAGAGTTAGGGTACTGGAGCGATGGGCTTCGATGGGCGAGTTAGGGTACTGGAGGGATGGGCTTCGATGGGAGAGTTAGGGTACTGGAGCGATGGGCTTCGATGGGAGAGTTAGGGTACTGGAGGGATGGGCTTCGATGGGAGAGTTGGGGTACTGGAGGGATGGGCTTCGATGAGAGAGTTAGGGGACTGGAGGGATGGGCTTCGATTGGAGAGTTAGGGTACTGGAGGGATGGGCTTCGATGGGAGAGTTAGGGGACTGGAGGGATGGGCTTCGATGAGAGAGTTAGGGGACTGGAGGGATGGGCTTCGATTGGAGAGTTAGGGTACTGGAGGGATGGGCTTCGATGGGAGAGTTAGGGGACTGGAGGGATGGGCTTCGATGAGAGAGTTAGGGGACTGGAGGGATGGGCTTCGATTGGAGAGTTAGGGTACTGGAGGGATGGGCTTCGATGGGAGAGTTAGGGGACTGGAGGGATGGGCTTCGATGGGAGAGTTAGGGGACTGGAGGGATGGGCTTCGATGGGAGAGTTAGGGTACTGGAGAGATGGGCTTCGATGGGAGAGTTAGGGTAATGGAGGGATGGGCTTCGATGGGAGAGTTAGGGTACTGGAGGGATGGGCTTCGATGGGAGAGTTAGGGGACTGGAGGGATGGGCTTCGATGGGAGTGTTAGTGTACTGGAGGGATGGGCTTCGATGGGAGAGTTAGGGGACTGGAGGGATGGGCTTCGATGGGAGAGTTAGGGTACTGGAGGGATGGGTTTCGATGGGAGAGTTAGGGGACTGGAGGGATGGGCTTCGATGGAAGTGTTAGGGTACTGGAGGGATGGGCTTCGATGGGGGAGTTAGGGGACTGGAGGGATGGGCTTCGATGGGGGAGTTAGGGGACTGGAGGGATGGGCTTGGATGGGAGAGTTAGGGTACTGGAGGGATGGGCTTCGATGGGAGAGTTAGGGGACTAGAGGGATGGGCTTCGATGGGAGAGTTAGGGGACTGGAGGGATGGGCTTGGATGGGAGAGTTAGGGTACTGAAGGGATGGGCTTCTATGGGAGTGTTAGGGTACTGGAGGGATGGGCTTCGATGGGAGAGTTAGGGTACTGGAGGGATGGGCTTCGATGGGAGAGTTAGTGTACTGGAGGGTTGGGCTTCGATGGGAGTGTTAGGGTACTGGAGGGATGGGCTTCGATGGGAGAGTTAGGGTACTGGAGGGATGGGCTTCGATGGGAGAGTTAGGGTACTGGACGGTTGGGCTTCGATGGGAGTGTTAGGGTACTGGAGGGTTGGGCTTCGATGGGAGAGTTAGAGTACTGGAGGGATGGGCTTCGATGGGAGAGTTAGGGGACTGGAGGGATGAGTTTCGATGGGAGAGTTAGGGTACTGGAGGGATGGGCTTCGATGGGAGAGTTAGGGTACTGGAAGGATGGGAGAGTTAGGGTACTGGAGGGATGGGCTTCGATGGGAGAGTTAGGATACTGGAGGGATGGTCTTCGATGGGAGTGTTAGGGGACTGGAGCGATGGGCTTCGATGGGAGAGTTAGGGTACTGGAGGGATGGGCTTCGATGGGAGAGTTAGGGTACTGGAGGGATGGGCTTCGATGGGCAAGTTAGGGGACTAGAGGGATGGGCCTTCGATGGGAGAGTTAGGGTACTGGAGGGATGGGCTTCGATGGGAGAGTTTGGGGACTGGAGGGATGGGCTTCGATGGGAGAGTTAGGGTACTGGAGGGATGGGCTTCGATGGGAGAGTTAGGGTACTGGAGGGATGGGCTTCGATGGGAGAGTTAGGGTACTGGAGGGATGGGCTTCGATGGGAGAGTTAGGGGACTGGAGAGATGGGCTTCGATGGGAGAGTTAGGGTACTGGAGGGATGGGCTTCGATGGGAGAGTTAGTGGACTGGAGGGATGGGCTTCGATGGGAGAGTTAGGGTACTGGAGGGATGGGGTTCGATGGGAGAGTTAGGGGACTGGAGGGTTGGGCTTCGATGGGAGAGTTAGGGTACTGGCGGGATGGGCTTCGATGGGAGAGTTAGGGTACTGGAGAGATGGACTTTGATGGGAGAGTTAGGGTACTGGAGGGATGGGCTTCGATGGAAGAGATAGGGTACCTGAGGGATGGGCTTCGATGGGAGAGTTAGGGTACTGGAGAGATGGGCTTCGATGGGAGACTTAGGGTACTGGAGTGATGGGCTTCGATGGGAGAGTTAGGGTACTAGAGGGATGGGCTTCGATGGGAGAGTTCGGGGACTGGAGGGATGGGCTTCGATGGGAGAGTTAGGGGACTGGAGGGATGGGGTTCGATGGGAGAGTTAGGGTACTGGAGGGATGAGCTTCGATGGGAGAGTTAGGGGACTGGATGGATGGGCTTCGATGGGAGAGTTAGGGTACTGGAGGGATGGGCTTCGATGGGAGAGTTAGGGGACTGGAGGGATGGGTTTCGATGGGAGAGTTAGGGTACTGGAGGGATGGGCTTCGATGGGAGAGTTCGGGGACTGGAGGGATGGGCTTCGATGGGAGAGTTGGGGTACTGGCGGGATGGGCTTCGATGGGAGAGTTAGGGTACTGGAGAGATGGACTTTGATGGGAGAGTTAGGGTACTGGAGGGATGGGCTTCGATGGAAGAGATAGGGTACCTGAGGGATGGGCTTCGATGGGAGAGTTAGGGTACTGGAGAGATGGGCTTCGATGGGAGACTTAGGGTACTGGAGGGATGGGCTTCGATGGGAGAGTTAGGGTACTGGAGGGATGGGCTTCGATGGGAGAGTTAGGGGACTGGAAGGATGGGGTTCGATGGGAGAGTTAGGGTACTGGAGGGATGAGCTTCGATGGGAGAGTTAGGGGACTGGATGGATGGGCTTCGATGGGAGAGTTAGGGTACTGGAGGGATGGGCTTCGATGGGAGAGTTAGGGGACTGGAGGGATGGGTTTCGATGGGAGAGTTAGGGTACTGGAGGGATGGGCTTCGATGGGAGAGTTAGGGGACTGGGGGGATGGACTTCGATAGGAGAGTTAGGGAACTGGAGGGATGGGCTTCGATGGAAGAGTTGGAGACTGGAGGGATGGGTTTCGATGGGAGAGTTAGGGTGCTGGAGGGATGGGCTTCGATGGGAGAGTTAGGGTATTGGAGGGATGGGCTTCGATGGGAGAGTTAGGGGACTGGAGGGATGGGCTTCGATGGGAGAGTTAGGGGACTGGAGGGATGGGCTTCGATGGGAGAGTTAGGGGACTGGAGGGATGGGCTTCGATGGGAGAGTTAGGGTACTGGAGGGATGGGCTTCGATGGGAGAGTTAGGGTACTGGAGGGATGGGCTTCGATGGGAGAGTTGGGGTACTGGAGGGATGGGCTTCGATGGGCGAGTTAGGGTACTGGAGGGATGGGCCTTCGATGGGAGAGTTAGGGTACTGGAGGGATGGACTTCGATGGGAGAGTTAGGGTATTGGAGAGAAGGACTTCGATGGGAGAGTTGGAGACTGGAGAGATGGGCTTTGATGGGAGAGTTAGGGTACTGGAGGAATGGGCCTTCGATGGGAGAGTTAGAGGACTGGAGGAATGGGCCTTCGATGGGAGAGTTAGGGTACTGGAAAGATGGGCTTCGATGGGAGAGTTAGGGGACTGGAGAGATAGGCTTTGATGGGAGAGTTAGGGGACTGGAGGGATGGGCTTCGATGGGAGAGTTAGGGGACTGGAGGGATTGGCTTCGATGGGAGAGTTAGGGGACTGGAGGGATGGGCTTCGATGGGAGAGTTAGGGTACTGGAGGGATGGGCTTCGATGGGAGAGTTAGGGTACTAGAGGGATGGGCTTCGATGGGAGAGTTCGGGGACTGGAGGGATGGGCTTCGATGGGAGAGTTAGGGGACTGGAGGGATGGGGTTCGATGGGAGAGTTAGGGTACTGGAGGGATGAGCTTCGATGGGAGAGTTAGGGGACTGGATGGATGGGCTTCGATGGGAGAGTTAGGGTACTGGAGGGATGGGCTTCGATGGGAGAGTTAGGGGACTGGAGGGATGGGTTTCGATGGGAGAGTTAGGGTACTGGAGGGATGGGCTTCGATGGGAGAGTTCGGGGACTGGAGGGATGGGCTTCGATGGGAGAGTTGGGGTACTGGCGGGATGGGCTTCGATGGGAGAGTTAGGGTACTGGAGAGATGGACTTTGATGGGAGAGTTAGGGTACTGGAGGGATGGGCTTCGATGGAAGAGATAGGGTACCTGAGGGATGGGCTTCGATGGGAGAGTTAGGGTACTGGAGAGATGGGCTTCGATGGGAGACTTAGGGTACTGGAGGGATGGGCTTCGATGGGAGAGTTAGGGTACTGGAGGGATGGGCTTCGATGGGAGAGTTAGGGGACTGGAAGGATGGGGTTCGATGGGAGAGTTAGGGTACTGGAGGGATGAGCTTCGATGGGAGAGTTAGGGGACTGGATGGATGGGCTTCGATGGGAGAGTTAGGGTACTGGAGGGATGGGCTTCGATGGGAGAGTTAGGGGACTGGAGGGATGGGTTTCGATGGGAGAGTTAGGGTACTGGAGGGATGGGCTTCGATGGGAGAGTTAGGGGACTGGGGGGATGGACTTCGATAGGAGAGTTAGGGAACTGGAGGGATGGGCTTCGATGGAAGAGTTGGAGACTGGAGGGATGGGTTTCGATGGGAGAGTTAGGGTGCTGGAGGGATGGGCTTCGATGGGAGAGTTAGGGTATTGGAGGGATGGGCTTCGATGGGAGAGTTAGGGGACTGGAGGGATGGGCTTCGATGGGAGAGTTAGGGTACTGGAGGGATGGGCTTCGATGGGAGAGTTGGGGTACTGGAGGGATGGGCTTCGATGGGCGAGTTAGGGTACTGGAGGGATGGGCCTTCGATGGGAGAGTTAGGGTACTGGAGGGATGGGCCTTCGATGGGAGAGTTAGGGTACTGGAGAGATGGGCTTTGATGGGAGAGTTAGGGTACTGGAGGGATGGGCTTCGATGGGAGAGTTAGAGGACTGGAGGAATGGGCCTTCGATGGGAGAGTTAGGGGACTGGAGGGATGGGCTTCGATGGGAGAGTTAGGGTACTGGAGGCATGGGCTTCGATGGGAGAGTTAGGGTACTGGAGGGATGGGCTTCGATGGGAGAGTTAGGGTACTGGAGGCATGGGCTTCGATGGGAGAGTTAGGGTACTGGAGGCATGGGCTTCGATGGGAGAGTTAGGGTACTGGAGGGATGGGCTTCGGTGGGGGAGTTAGGGTACTGGAGGGATGGGCTTCGATGGGAGAGTTAGGGTACTGGAGAGATGGGCTTCGATGGGAGAGTTAGGGGACTGGAGGGATGGGCTTCGATGGGAGAGTTGGGGTACTGGAGGGATGGGCTTCGATGGGAGAGTTAGGGTACTGGAGGGATGAGCTTCGATGGGAGAGTTAGGGGACTGGAGGGATGAGCTTCGATGGGAGAGTTAGGGGACTAGAGGGATGGGCTTCGATGGGAGAGTTAGGGTACTGGAGGGATGAGCTTCGATGGGAGAGTTAGGGGACTAGAGGGATGGGCTTCGATGGGAGAGTTAGGGGACTGGAGGGATGGGCTTCGATGGGAGAGTTAGGGTACTGGATGGATGGGCTTTGATGGGAGAGTTAGGGTACTGGAGGGATGGGCTTCGATGGGAGAGTTAGGGGACTGGAGAGATGGGCTTCGATGGGAGAGTTAGGGTACTGGAGGGATGGGCTTCGATGGGAGCGTTAGGGGACTGGAGAGATGGGCTTCGATGGGAGAGTTAGGGGACTGGAATGATGGGCTTTGATGGGAGAGTTAGGGGACTTGAGGGATGGGCTTCGATGGGAGCGTTAGGGGACTGGAGGGTTGGGCTTCGATGGGAGAGTTAGGGTACTGGAGGGATGGGCTTCGATGGGAGCGTTAGGGGACTGGAGGGATGGGCTTCGATGGGAGCGTTAGGGTACTGGAATGATGGGCTTTGATGGGAGAGTTAGGGGACTGGAGGGATGGGCTTCGATGGGAGAGTTAGGGGACTGGAGAGATGGGCTTCGATGGGAGAGTTAGGGGACTGGAGGGATGGGCTTCGATGGGAGAGTTAGGGGACTGGAGGGATGGGCTTCGATGGGAGAGTTAGGGGACTGGAGGGATGGGCTTCGATGGGGGAGTTAGGGGACTGGAGGGATGGGCTTCGATGGGAGAGTTAGGGGACTGGAGGGATGGGCTTCGATGGAAGAGTTAGGGTACTGGAGGGATGGGCTTCGATGGGAGAGTTAGGGGACTGGAATGATGGGCTTTGATGGGAGAGTTAGGGGACTGGAGGGATGGGCTTCGATGGGAGAGTTAGGGGACTGGAGGGATGGGCTTCGATGGAAGAGTTAGGGTACTGGAGGGATGGGCTTCGATGGGAGAGTTAGGGGACTGGAGGGATGGGCTTCGATGGGAGAGTTAGGGTACTGGAGGGATGGGCTTCGATGGGAGAGTTAGGGGACTGGAGGGATGGGCTTCGATGGGAGAGTTAGGGTACTGGAGGGATGGGCTTCGATGGGAGAGTGAGGGGACTGGAGGGATGGGCTTCGATGGGAGAGTTAGGGTACTGGAGGGATGGGCTTCGATGGGAGAGTTAGGGTACTGGAGGGATGGGCTTCGATGGGAGAGTTAGGGGACTGGAGGGATGGGCTTCGATGGGAGAGTTAGGGGACTGGAGGGATGGGCTTCGATGGAAGAGTTAGGGTACTGGAGGGATGGGCTTCGATGGGAGAGTTAGGGTACTGGAGGGATGGGCTTCGATGGGAGAGTTAGGGTACTGGAGGGATGGGCTTCGACGGGAGAGTTAGGGGACTGGAGGGATGGGCTTCGATGGGAGAGTTAGGGGACTGGAGGGATGGGCTTCGATGGGAGAGTTAGGGGACTGGAGGGATGGGCTTCGTTGGGAGAGTTTGGGGACTGGAGGGATGGGCTTCGATGGAAGAGTTAGGGGACTGGAGGGATGGGCTTCGATGGGAGAGTTGGAGACTGGAGAGATGGGCTTCCATGATCCCAAATGGCTTCGTCCTGTCGCTGAGCTCCTCTGCATCCTTCTATTAATTCTCTTAATGGAGTCTTGTTACCGTGTTTTATGATGGGACTGGTGCCAGCATAATTTGGAGAATCGATCGTCTAAGTGCGGGTGGCTCCCTTAAACATAGTCAGTGACCCGTCACCAATTGGCGAGGTCGCTTTCGGCTGTGATTACTGCAACATCATTACCTTAAAAACGCTGCACTTGCGGAGGCCAACGGCGGATCATCGAGACGCGGTTTTTGCAATGTTGTCCATTGAATTGACACTTCCTCTCTCAGAATGAGCCCCAAGGCAGGCAGTCACCTTGGTGAAAGATGGCAGGCTGCGGGAGGGGCGGGGGGCGTACTCTGCACTCAGCGTATTGAAAGCGCTTCATTAATGAAAGACATTGATTACTTTAGTGGGGTTGGCTGTTCCTAGGAAGACCTCCATTTGTATCTGCAGCTTCTGCAGTTAAAATCCTGGTCACCGGCCAAGGGAATCTGTTGTGAAGCAATGTGCAGTGCTTGGCTCAGGGTAATGAATGCAGGAACGGCTAAATATATTGCCTGCTTTGCATTCTCTCTCTCTACCTCTATCTCGCTCTCTCTCACTCTGTCCCTCTCTCATCTCTCCTCTCTCTATTTCTCTTGCTCTCCCCCATCTGTTCCTCTTTCTATGCTCTTCTTCTGTCCTTCACTCTCTCCATGATAGGGGAGACTGTACACGGGCTGTGGGAGGAGATTAAATGGGTGGGTAGAGTCAGTGATAGGGGAGAGTGTACACGGGCTGTGGGAGGAGATTAAATGGGTGGGTAGAGTCTGTGATAGGGGAGAGTGTACACGGGCTGTGGGAGGAGATTAAATGGGTGGGTAGAGTCAGTGATAGGGGAGTGTACATGGGCTGTGGGAGGAGATTAAATGGGTGGGGAGAGTCAGTGATAGGGGAGAGTGTACATGGGCTGTGGGAGGAGATTAAATGGGTGGGTAGAGTCAGTGATAGGGGAGAGTGTACATGGGCTGTGGGAGGAGATTAAATGGGTGGGTAGAGTCTGTGATAGGGGAGAGTGTACACGGGCTGTGGGAGGAGATTAAATGGGTGGGTAGAGTCTGTGATAGGGGGGAGTGTACATGGACTGTGGGAGGAGATTAAATGGATGGGTAGAGTCTGTGATAGGGGAGAGTGTACAGGGGCTGTGGGAGGAGATTAAATGGGTGGGTAGAGTCTGTGATAGGGGAGAGTGTACATGGGCTGTGGGAGGAGATTAAATGGGTGGGTAGAGTCCGTGATAGGGGAGAGTGTACATGGGCTGTGGGAGGAGATTAAATGGGTGGGTAGAGTCTGTGATAGGGGAGAGTATACATGGGCTGTGAGAGGAGATTAAATGGGTGGGTAGAGTCCGTGATAGGGGAGAGTGTACATGGGCTGTGGGAGGAGATTAAATGGGTGGGTAGAGTCTGTGATAGGGGAGAGTATACATGGGCTGTGAGAGGAGATTAAATGGGTGGGTAGAGTCCGTGATAGGGGAGAGTGTACATGGGCTGTGGGAGGAGATTAAATGGGTGGGTAGAGTCTGTGATAGGGGAGAGTGTACACGGACTGTGGGAGGAGATTAAATGGGTGGGTAGAGTCTGTGATAGGGGAGAGTATACATGGGCTGTGGGAGGAGATTAAATGGGTGGGTAGAGTCTGTGATAGGGGAGAGTGTACACGGACTGTGGGAGGAGATTAAATGGGTGGGTAGAGTCAGTGATAGGGGAGAGTGTACATGGGCTGTGGGAGGAGATTAAATGGGTGGGTAGAGTCTGTGATAGGGGAGAGTATACATGGGCTGTGAGAGGAGATTAAATGGGTGGGTAGAGTCAGTGATAGGGGAGAATGTACATGGGGCTGTGGGAGGAGATTAAATGGGTGGGTAGAGTCTGTGATAGGGGAGAGTATACATGGGCTGTGAGAGGAGATTAAATGGGTGGGTAGAGTCAGTGATAGGGGAGAATGTACATGGGGCTGTGGGAGGAGATTAAATGGGTAAGGATGTGAAAATAGCATCTGCAAGGGTCAGGCACGAGTCTATTATAGCCCCTCACTGAACAATGTCCACTGAATGTGCCTGGGAATATTCGCGACCGTAATTCCTCAGCCCTCTCTGATCCAAGTGTCACTTCAGTGATGAGAAATGTGGCCTGATGTAAGGCGCAATTAATTTAAAAGCCTCTCGCAGCGCATTGCAGGCCAGAATCGATTTGGAGGCTGGGGATTTTTTCAGCTGCACGATCTCCGACTGATGGACTAAGTGAGTTGGCACGGAAACAGACGATGCCGGGAACACTCAGCAGGTCGGGCAGCCTCCTGCGGGGAGAGAGAGAGATACGGAGTTAACGGGCCGGGCTTTCGGCGGTCGGTGGCGTGGTTAAGGAGTACGCCGCCGGCGTCCGGAACTAAGGCTCGCTGACCTGTCGCGCGGTCCCAAAACGAAACGTTGCAGGCGGGCGCCGAGGATCCCTGGGGCGCACCGTGCGTTACTGGAAGCGCCCCGCCTCCCTCTTGGGGCGCTGCGAGGGAATATCGTGGCGCTACGTGCTGCGGTTCTTCTTAAAGGGAGGGGCCTTGCGCAGCACAACCCTGGGCCCTCCGGGGATCGGGAGTGCCGGCAAAAGATCGCGGCACTCAAGAGAAGTGCCGGGCTCTTGGTGCGCAGCCGGCACTCCGCGGTGGTTGGGGGTGGGGGGCGGGTAAGGAGGCCGGGGACGAGAGCGCAGGCAGGTGCTGGCAGGCGGCCAGCAACAAAAATAGCCGCCCCGCACCTCGCCTTTCAATAGCGCCGCCCCGGCCGACATTACGTCCGGCGGTAAGTCAGGGGGCGCTCCCGAAGATCGCGAGCGGGGCGCTGCGCCCGGCGATGACGTAATCGCCAGCAGCGCCGCGGGGCGTTACCGGTTACCGCCGCAGCTAACCTCTTGCTGAATTTCGCGGGAGGTGTTGGCTGCGCCCGGGCGCTAGTTGCTTTGCGCCCCATTAGTGCCTTCTTCGGGCGCTAATGGGAGGCGCAAAGTAACCACATTTTTCCCCCAAAGAGTAAAAAAGTGTGGAAACTATGATGAACCTTTATAAAGCACTGGTTCGGCCCCAACTGGAGTACTGTGTCCAATTCTGGGCACCGCACTTTAGGAAGGATGTCAAGGACCTTGGAGAGGGTGTGGAGGAGATTGACCAGAATGGTTCCAGGGGATGAGGGACTTCAGTTATGTGGAGAGACTGGAGAAGCTGGGGTTGTTCTCCTTAGAGCAGAGAAGGTTAAGGAGGAGATTGACCAGAATGGTACCGGGGGATGAGGGACTTCAGTTACGGGGAGAGACTGGAGAAGCTGGGATTGTTCTCCTTAGAGCAGAGGTTAAGGGGGCGATTGACCAGAATGGTAGCAGGGGATGAGGGACATCAGTTATGCGGAGAGGCTGGAGAAGCTGGGGTTGTTCTCCTTAGAGCAGAGAAGGTTAAGGGGGAGATTGACCAGAATGGTACCAGGGGATGAGGGACTTCAGTTACGTGGAGAGACTGGAGAAGCTGGGATTGTTCTCCTTAGAGCAGAGGTTAAGGGGGCGATTGACCAGAATGGTAGCAGGGGATGAGGGACTTCAGTTATGTGGAGAGACTGGAGAAGCTGGGGTTGTTCTCCTTAGAGCAGAGAAGGTTAAGGGGAGAATTGACCAGAATGGTCCCAGGGGATGAGGGACTTCAGTGACGTGGAGAGACTGGAGAAGCTGGGGTTGTTCTCCTTAGAGCAGGGAAGGTTAAGGGGGAGATTGACCAGAATGGTACCGGGGGATGAGGGACTTCAGTTACGTGGAGAGACTGGAGAAGCTGGGATTGTTCTCCTTAGAGCAGAGGTTAAGGGGGCGATTGACCAGAATGGTATCAGGGGATGAGGGACTTCAGTGATGTGGAGAGACTGGAGAAGCTGGGGTTGTTCTCTTTAGAGCAGAGAAAGTTAAGGGGGTGATTGACCAGAATGGTACCAGGGGATGAGGGACTTCAGTTATGTGGAGAGACTGGAGAAGCTGGGATTGTTCTCCTTAGAGCAGAGGTTAAGGGGGCGATTGACCAGAATGGTACCAGGGGATGCGGGACTTCAGTCATGTGGAGAGACTGGAGAAGCTGGGATTGTTCTCCTTGGAGCAGAGAAGGTTAAGGGGGAGATTGACCAGAATGGTACCAGGGGATGAGGGACTTCAGTGACGTGGAGAGACTGGAGAAGCTGGGGTTGTTCTCCTTAGAGCAGTGAAGGTTAAGGGGAGATTGACCAGAATGGTACCAGGGGATGAGGGACTTCAGTGACGTGGAGAGACGGGAGAAGCTGGGGTTGTTCTCCTTAGAGCAGAGAAGGTTAAGGGGAGATTGACCAGAATGGTACCAGGGGATGAGGGACTTCAGTGATATGGAGAGACTGGAGAAGCTGGGATTGTTCTCCTTAGAGCAGAGAAGGTTAAGGAGGAGATTGACCAGAATGGTTCCAGGGGATGAGGGACTTCAGTCACGCGGAGAGACTGGAGAAGCTGGGGTTGTTCTCCTTAGAGCAGAGAAGGTTAAGGTGGAGATTGACCAGAATGGTACCAGGGGATGAGGGACTTCAGAGACGTGGAGAGACTGGAGAAGCTGGGATTGTTCTCCTTGGAGCAGAGAAGGTTAAGGGGAGATTGACCAGAATGGTACCAGGGATGAGGGACTTCAGTTATGTGGAGAGACTGGAGAAGCTGGGATTGTTCACCTTGGAGCAGAGAAGGTTAATGGGGTGATTGACCAGAATGGTACCAGGGGATGAGGGACTTCAGTGACGTGGAGAGGCTGGAGAAGCTGGGGTTGTTCTCCTTAGAGCAGTGAAGGTTAAGGTGGAGATTGACCAGAATGATACCAGGGGATGAGGGACTTCAGTTACGTGGAGAGACTGGAGAAGCTGGGATTATTCTCCTTAGAGCAGCGAAGGTTAAGGAGGAGATTGACCAGAATGGTCCCAGGGGATGAGGGATTGCAGTGACGTGGAGAGACTGGAGAAGCTGGGATTGTTCTCCTTAGAGCAGAGAAGGTTAAGGAGGAGATTGACCAGAATGGCACCAGGGGATGAGGGGCTTCAGTGACGTGGAGAGACTGGAGAAGCTGGGATTGTTCTCCTTAGAGCAGAGAAGGTTAAGGAGGAGATTGACCAGAATGGTACCAGGGGATGAGGGGCTTCAGTGACGTGGAGAGATTGGAGAAGCTGGGATTGTTCTCCTTAGAGCAGAGAAGGTGAAGGGGGAGATTGACCAGAATGGTACCAGGGGATGAGGGGCTTCAGTGACGTGGAGAGATTGGAGAAGCTGGGATTGTTCTCCTTAGAGCAGAGAAGGTGAAGGGGGAGATTGACCAGAATGATACCAGGGAATGAGGGACTTCAGTGACGTGGAGAGACTGGAGAAGCTGGGATTGTTCTCCTTAGAGCAGAGAAGGTTAAGGAGGAGATTGACCAGAATGGTCCCAGGGGATGAGGGATTGCAGTGACGTGGAGAGACTGGAGAAGCTGGGATTGTTCTCCTTAGAGCAGAGAAGGTTAAGGGGGAGATTGACTAGAATGGTACCAGGGGATGAGGGACTTCAGTGACGTGGAGAGACTGGAGAAGCTGTGGTTGTTCTCCTTAGAGCAGAGAAGGTTAAGGGGGAGATTGACCAGAATGGTACCAGGGGATGAGACTTCAGTGACGTGGAGAGACTGGAGAAGCTGGGGTTGTTCTCCTTAGAGCAGAGAAGGTAAAGGGGGAGATTGACCAGAATGGTACCAGGGGATGAGACTTCAGTGACGTGGAGAGACTGGAGAAGCTGGGGTTGTTCTCCTTAGAGCAGAGAAGGTTAAGGGGGAGATTGACCAGAATGGTACCAGGGGATGAGGGACTTCAGTTACATGGAGAGACTGGAGAAGCTGGGGTTGTTCTCCTTAGAGCAGAGAAGGTTAAGGGGGAGATTGACCAGAATGGTACCAGGGGATGAGGGACTTCAGTTACATGGAGAGACTGGAGAAGCTGGGGTTGTTCTCCTTAGAGCAGAGAAGGTTAAGGGGGAGATTGACCAGAATGGTACCAGGGGATGAGGGACTTCAGTTATGTGGAGAGACTGGAGAAGCTGGGATTGTTCTCCTTAGAGCAGAGAAGGTTAAGGGGGAGATTGACCAGAATGGTACCAGGGGATGAGGGACTTCAGTGATGTGGAGAGACTGGAGAAGCTGGGATTGTTCTCCTTAGAGCAGAGAAGGTTAAGGGGGAGATTGACCAGAATGGTACCAGGGGATGAGGGACTTCAGTGACGTGGAGAGACTGGAGAAGCTGGGGTTGTTCTCCTTAGAGCAGAGAAGGTTAAGGGGGAGATTGACCAGAATGGTACCAGGGGATGAGGGACTTCAGTTACGTGGAGAGACTGGAGAAGCTGGGGTTGTTCTCCTTGGAGCAAAGAAGGTTGAGAGGAGATTTGATAGAGGTGTTCAAAATCATGAGGGGTCTGGACAGCGTAGATAGAGAGAAACTGTTCCCATTGGCAGAAGGGTCAAGAACCAGAGGACACAGATTTAAGGTGATTGGCAAAAGGAACCGAAGGCGACGTGAGGAAAAACTTGTTTCCGCAGCGAGTGGTTATGATCTGGAATGCGCTGCCTGACAGGGTGGTGGAGGCAGACTCAATCGTGGCTTTCAAAAGGGAGTTGGATAAATACCTGAAGGAAAAAAATTTGCAAACTCACACTCACTCACTTGCTCACACTCACTTGCTCACACTCACTCTATGAAGGGGAAGTCATGTTTGACAAATTTGCTGGAGTTCTTTGAGGAAGTAACAAATAGGGTGGATAAAGGGGAACCAGTGGACGTAGTGTAGTTAGACTTCCAAAAGGCATTTGACAAGGTGCCACACAGAAGATTATTGCTTAAGATAAAAAATCACGGGATTGGGGGTAATATTCTGGCATGGATAGAGGATTGGCTATCTAACAGAAGGCAGATAGTTGGGATAAATGGTTCATTCTCAGACTGGCAATCAGTAACTAGTGGTGTTCCGCAGAGGTCAGTGCTGGGTCCCCAACTCTTTACAATCTATATTAATGATTTGGAGGAGGGGACTGATTGTAACATATCAAAGTTTGCAGATGATACTAAGATGGGAGGGAAAGTAGTGAGTGAGGAGGACATAAAAAACCTGCAAGGGGACATAGACAGGCTAAGTAAGTGGGCAGAGATTTGGCAGATGGAATACAATACTGGAAAGTGTGAGGTTATGCACTTTGGCAGGAAAAATCATAGAGCAAGTTATTATCTTAATGGCAAGAAACTGGAAAGTACTGAAGTACAAAGGGATCTGGGGGTCCTGGTGCACGAAACTCAAAAGGCTAGTATGCAGGTGCAGCAAGTGATTAAGAAGGCCAATGGAATGTTGGCTTTCATTGCTAGGGGGATAGAATATAAAAATAGGGAGGTATTGCTTCAGTTGTACAAGGTCTTGGTGAGACCGCACCTGGAATACTGCGTACAGTTTTGGTGTCCATACTTAAGAAAAGACATACTTGCTCTCGAGTCAGGACAAAGAAGGTTCACTCGGTTAATCCCGGGGATGAGGGGATGGACATATGAGGAGAGGTTGAGTAGATTGGGACTCTACTCATTGGAGTTCAGAAGAATGAGAGGCGATCTTATTGAAACATATAAGATTGTGAAGGGGTTGGATCGGGTGGATGCGGGGAGGATGTTCCCGATGATGGGTGAAACTAGAACTAGGGGGCATTGTCTTAGAATAAGGGGCTGCTCTTTCAAAACTGAGATGAGGAGGAACTACTTCACTCAGAGGGTGGTAGGTCCATGGAATATGCTGCCCCAAAAAGCTGTAGAAGCTACATCATTACATAAATTTAAAACAGAAATAGACAGTTTCCTAGAAGTAAAGGGAATTAAGGGTTACGGGGAGCGGGCAGGAATTTGGACATGAGTCTAGGTTCGGATCGGTCATGGCCCTGTGGGTAGCGGAGTGGGCCCAGGGGCCATGTAGCCTGATCCTGCTCCTATTTCGTGTGTCTAATTCTGTTAGATTCAGGAGATGGTTCTGTGATAGTGGATTGGCGGTTAGGATCAGATCAGCCATGATCTTATTGAATGGCGGAGCAGGCTCGAGGGGCTGATTGGCCTACTCCTGCTCCTATTTCTTATGTTCTTATGTTCACACACACACTCACTCGCTCACTCACACACACTCACTCGCTCACACACTCACACTCGCTCACACACACACACACTCACTTGCTCACACACTCACTTACTCACTCGCTCACACACTCACACTCACTCGCTCACATACTCACACTCACTCGCTCACACACTCACACTCACTCACTCACACTCACTTGCTCACACACTCGCTCTCACTCTCACATGCACTCGCTCACACTCACTCGCTCACACACTCACACTCACTCGCTCACACTCACTCGCTCACACTCACTCACACTTACTCGCTCACACATTCACACTCGCTCACACACTCACACTCACTTGCTCACACTCACTCACTCACACTCACTCGCTCACACACTCACACTCACTCACACCCACTCGCTCACACACTCGCTCACACACCCACACTCACTCACTCGCTCACACACGCTCACACTCGCTCACACTCACTCACTCACTCACTCACACTCACTCGCTCACACACTCGCTCACACACTCACACTCACACTCACACTCACTCACACACTCACACTCACTCACACTCACTCGCTCACACACTCACTCGCTCACACACTCACACTCACTCGCTCACACACTCACACTCACTCGCTCACACACTCACTCGTTCACACACTCACACTCACTCGCTCACACACTCACACTCACTCGCTCACACACTCACACTCACTCGCTCACACACTCACACTCACTCGCTCACACTCACTCGCTCACACAGTCACACTCACTCGCTCACACACTCACTCGCTCACACACTCACACTCACTCGTTCACACACTCACTCGCTCACACACTCACACTCGCTCATACTCACTCGCTCACACTCTCACTCGCTCACACACTCACACTCACTCACTCACACTCATCTTATTTCAGAGGCTTGTGAATCAATGGGGAACTGACCTGATGCTCTTGTTCCAGGATTCCGGTGGATCCAGTGGCCCGCCGCGGAACTGGAAGGGGATCGGGATTGCCGTGCTGGTGATCAGCATCATCATCTCGCTCGTCCTCGTCTCCATCATCCTCCTGACCCCAGGTAAACCCCCCAACCCCAGCCCCGCACCCAGCAATTACAGGCCCAGGGCACTGCCGGCGGGTAAATACACCACACAGTCTGGGACACAGGAACAGGAGGAGGCCATTCAGCCCCTCGAGCCTGTTACATTAGGAACAGGAGGAGGCCATTCAGCCCCCCTCGAGCCTGTTACATTAGGAACAGGAGGAGGCCATTCAGCCCCCCTCGAGCCTGTTACATTAGGAACAGGAGGAGGCCATTCAGCCCCTTGAGCCTGTTACATTAGGAACAGGAGGAGGCCATTCAGCCCCTTGAGCCTGTTACATTAGGAACAGGAGGAGGCCATTCAGCCCCTCGAGACTGTTACATTAGGAACAGGAGGAGGCTATTTAGGCCCCTCGAGCCTGTTACATTAGGAACAGGAGGAGGCCATTCAGCCACCTCGAGCCTGTTACATTAGGAACAGGAGGAGGCCATTCAGCCCCTCGAGCCTGTTACATTAGGAACAGGAGGAGGCCATTCAGCCCCCTCGAGCCTGTTACATTAGGAACAGGAGGAGGCCGTTCAGCCCCCTCGAGCCTGTTACATTAGGAACAGGAGGAGGCCATTCAGCCCCCTCGAGCCTGTTACATTAGGAACAGGAGGAGGCCATTCAACCCCCTCGAGCCTGTTACATTAGGAACAGGAGGAGGCCATTCAGCCCCCTCGAGTCTGTTACATTAGGAACAGGAGGAGGCCATTCAGCCCCTCGAGCCTGTTACATTAGGAACAGGAGGAGGCCATTCAGCCCCCCTCGAGCCTGTTACATTCGGAACAGGAGGAGGCCGTTCAGCCCCCTCGAGCCTGTTACATTAGACACAGAATAAGGCCATTCAGCCCCCTCGAGCCTGTTACATTAGGAACAGGAGGAGGCCATTCAGCCCCCTCGAGCCTGTTACATTAGGAACAGGAGGAGGCCATTCAGCCCCCTCGAGCCTGTTACATTAGGAACAGGAGGAGGCCATTCAGCCCCCTCGAGCCTGTTACATTAGAAACAGGAGGAGGCCATTCAGCCCCCTCGAGCCTGTTACATTAGGAACAGGAGGAGGCCATTCAGCCCCCTCGAGCCTGTTACATTAGGAACAGGAGGAGGCCGTTCAGCCCCCTCGAGCCTGTTACATTAGACACAGAATAAGGCCATTCAGCCCCCTCGAGCCTGTTATATTAGGAACAGGAGGAGGCCATTCAGCCCCTCGAACCTGTAACATTAGGAACAGGAGGAGGCCATTCAGCCCCTTGAGCCTCTTGCATTAGGAACAGGAGGAGGCCATTCAGCCCCCTCAAGTCTGTTACATTAGGAACAGGAGGAGGCCATTCAGCCCCCACGAGCCTGTTACATGGAACAGGAGGAGGCCATTCAGCCCCCTCGAGCCTGTTACACAGGAACAGGAGGAGTCCATTCAGCCCCTCACACCTCCTTAAAACCTCTCTCTTTGACCAAGCTTTTGGTCACCTGTCCTAATATCCCCTTATGTGGCTCGGGGTCAGATTGTGTCTGATTTACACTCCGCAGTGAAGCACCTTAGGATGTTTTATTACGTTAAAGGTGCGGTATAATTGGGAGTTGTCATTCTGTTTTTGGAACTAGACTCCCTGCAGGAGAGGGGAGGAGATGGGGAGGGATAGTGGGGTGGGGGGTGGGGGGGGGAGGGGATTGTGAGCGTGCGGAATAATGGAGAGAAAGAAAAGTGACAGTGATAGAGAATCTCAGCCAACTGATGAATGTCTGTGTCTCCCTATGACCTGCAGAGGTTGCAGCTCCGAACTCCAAGGGAAGATTGTCACTGGAAGATCTCAGAGCACCAGAATTCCAAGTGCACGATCCCGAGATTAAATGGATAAAGGGTGAGTGACATCAATAGTCCCTTTATCTCAGAGAATACTATAGGATTGTTTAAAATGTGCTGTACCTGCCCTGGGGGGGGGGGGTTGATGGGACAGTGTAGAGGGAGCTTTACTCTGTATCTAACCCGTGCTGTACCTGCCCCGGGAGTGTTTGATGGGACAGTGTAGAGGGAGCTTTACTCTGTATCTAACCCGTGCTGTACCTGCCCTGGGAGTGTTTGATGGGACAGTGTAGAGGGAGCTTTACTCTGTATCTAACCTGTGCTATACCTGCCCTGGGAGTGTTTGATGGGGACAGTGTAGAGGGAGCTTTACTCTGTATCTAACCCGTGCTGTACCTGCCCTGGGAGTGTTTGATGGGGACAGTGTAGAGGGAGCTTTACTCTGTATCTAACCCGTGCTGTACCTGCCCTGGGAGTGTTAGATGGGACAGTGTAGAGGGAGCTTTACTCTGTATCTAACCCTGTGCTGTACCTGCCCTGGGGGGTGTTTGATGGGACAGTGTAGAGGGAGCTTTACTCTGTATCTAACCCATGCTGTACCTGCCCTGGGAGTGTTTGATGAGACAGTGTAGAGGGAGCTTTACTCTGTATCTAACCTGTGCTGTACCTGCCCTGGGAGTGTTTGATGGGACAGTGTAGAGGGAGCTTTACTCTGTATCTAACCCCGTGCTGTACCTGCCCTGGGGGGTGTTTGATGAGACAGTGTAGAGGGAGCCTTAATCTGTATCTAACCCGTGCTGTACCTGCCCTGGGAGTGTTTGATGGGACAGTGTAGAGGGAGCTTTACTCTGTATCTAACCTGTGCTGTACCTGCCCTGAGAATAGGAGAATGTCCCGTTCCCTTGAACTAAGGGAGTAAAGATGCCGGTTCAGCAGCGTGGCTCTGATCAAAGTCTCGAGACAGAAACTGACCTGTTCCCACCGTCCATCTCCACAGGGGACGAGCTGACGCTTCGGACCCGGGAGGGTCACGTGATCAAGCAGAACGTGATGACAAAGGAGACCGTCACACTGGTGGAAAACAGCACCTTTGTAAGCAACCAGTTCCAGAGAATCGTAGAATAGTACAGCACAGAAGGAGGCCATTCGGCCCATCGAGTCTGCGCCAGATCTTGCGAAGATCGACTCAGTCTGTCCCACTCCCCCTCTGCTCTTTCCCCATATCCCTGTGAATTTTTGCCCTTCAAGTATTTCTCCAATTCCCCTTTTGAAAGTTACTATTGAATCTGCTCCCACTGCCCTTTCAGGCAGCGCGTTCCAGATCACAACAACTCGCTGCGTTAAAAACATTCTCCTCATCTCCCCCTCTGGTTCTTTTGCCGATTATCTTCAATCTGTGTCCTCTGGTTACCGACCCTCCTGCCACTGGAAACAGTTTCTCTTTATTTACTCTCTCTAGGCCTTCGTGATATTAAACGCCTCCATCAAATCTCCCCTTAACCTTCTCTGCTCTAAGGAGAACAACCCCAGCTTCTCCAGTCTCTCCACGTCACTGAAGTCCCTCATCCCCTGGTACCATTCTGGTCAATCTCCCCCTTAACCTTCTCTGCTCCAAAGAGAACAATCCCAGCATCTCCAGTCTCTCCACCTCATTGAAGTCCCTCATCCCCTGGTACCATTCTGGTCAATCTCCCCTTAACCTTCTCTGCTCTAAGGAGAACAATCCCAGCATCTCCAGTCTCTCCACCTCATTGAAGTCCCTCATCCCCTGGTACCATTCTGGTCAATCTCCCCTTAACCTTCTCTGCTCTAAATAGAACAATCCCAGCTTCTCCAGTCTCTCCACGTTACTGAAGTCCCTCATCCCCTGGTACCATTCTGGTCAATCTCCCCCTTAACCTTCTCTGCTCTAAGGAGAACTACCCCAGCTTCTCCAGTCTCTCCACGTCACTGAAGTCCCTCATCCCCTGGTACCATTCTGGTCAATCTCCCCCTTAACCTTCTCTGCTCTAAGGAGAACAACCCCAGTTTCTCCAGTCTCTCCACGTCACTGAAGTCCCTCATCCCCTGGTACCATTCTGGTCAATCTCCCCCTTAACCTTCTCTGCTCTAAGGAGAACAACCCCAGTTTCTCCAGTCTCTCCACGTCACTGAAGTCCCTCATCCCCCTGGTACCATTCTGGTCAATCTCCCCCTTAACCTTCTCTGCTCTAAGGAGAACAACCCCAGCTTCTCCAGTCTCTCCACGTCACTGAAGTCCCTCATCCCCTGGTACCATTCTGGTCAATCTCCCCCTTAACCTTCTCTGCTCTAAGGAGAACAACCCCAGCTTCTCCAGTCTCTCCACGTTACTGAAGTCCCTCATCCCCTGGTACCATTCTGGTCAATCTCCCCTTAACCTTCTCTGCTCTAAGGAGAACAACCCCAGCTTCTCCAGTCTCTCCACGTCACTGAAGTCCCTCATCCCCCGGTACCATTCTGGTCAATCGCCCCCTTAACCTTCTCTGCTCTAAGGAGAACAACCCCAGCTTCTCCAGTCTCTCCACATAACTGAAGTCCCTCATCCCCTGGTACCATTCTGGTCAATCTCCCCCTTAACCTTCTCTGCTCCAAGGAGAACAACCCCAGCTTCTCCAGTCTCTCCACGTAACTGAAGTCCCTCATCCCCTGGAACCATTCTGGTAAATCTCCTCCGCACCATCTCCAAGGCCTTGACATCCCTCCTGAAGTGCGGTGCCAGAATTGGACACAACACTCCAGCCGGGACCGCACTCGCGCTTTAAGCTCTCCACTCCTGCCTCAGCTCATCCGCTGCTGAAACCCGTATCCGTGTCCTTTGTTGCCTCCAGACTCGACTATTCCAACACTCTCTAGCCCGGCCTCCCACATTCCACCCTCCGTAAACTTGAGTTCATCCAAAATTCTGCTGCCCCCCCGAGTCCTAACTCGCACCGAGTCCCGTTCACCCATCACCCCCACTGTGCTCGCTGACCCACACTGGCTCCCGGTCCGGCAACGCCTCAACCTTATAATTCTCATTCTCCTGTTCAAACCCCTCCATGGCCTCCTCGCTCCCTCCCTCCCTAACTCTGTAACCTCCTCCAGCCCCCTACAACCCTCCCTATCTCTGTAACCTCCTCCAGCCCCCTACAACCCTCCCTATCTCTGTAACCTCCTCCAGCCCCTACAACCCTCCCTATCTCTGTAACCTCCTCCAGCCCCCTACAACCCTCCCTATCTCTGTAACCTCCTCCAGCCCCCTACAACCCTCCCTATCTCTGTAACCTCCTCCAGCCCCCTACACCCCTCCCTATTTCTGTAACCTCCTCCAGCCCCTACAACCCTCCCTATCTCTGTAACCTCCTCCAGCCCCTACAACCCTCCCTATCTCTGTAACCTCCTCCAGCCCCTACACCCCTCCCTATCTCTGTAACCTCCTCCAGCCCCTACAACCCTCCCTATCTCTGTAACCTCCTCCAGCCCCCTACAACCCTCCCTATCTCTGTAACCTCCTCCAGCCCCCTACAACCCTCCCTATCTCTGTAACCTCCTCCAGCCCCCTACAACCCTCCCTACCTCTGTAACCGCCTCCAGCCCCCTACAACCCTCCCTATCTCTGTAACCTCCTCCAGCCGCTACAACCCTCCCTATCTCTGTAACCTCCTCCAGCCCCCTACAACCCTCCCTATCTCTGTAACCTCTTCCAGCCGCTAAAAACCTCCCTATCTCTGTAACCTCCTCCAGCCCCCTACAACCCTCCCTATCTGTAACCTCTTCCAGCCCCTACAACCCTCCCTATCTCTGTAACCTCCTCCAGCCCCCTACAACCCTCCCTATCTCTGTAACCTCCTCCAGCCCCCTACAACCCTCCCTATCTCTGTAACCTCCTCCAGCCCCCTACAACCCTCCCTATCTCTGTAACCTCCTCCAGCCCCTACAACCCTTCCTATCTCTGTAACCTCCTCCAGCCCCCTACAACCCTCCGAGATCTCTGCGCTCCTCCAATTCTGGCCTCTTGAGCATCCCCCCGATTTCCATCGCTCCACCATGGGCGGCCGTGCCTTCAGCCGCCTGGGCTCCAAGCTCTATAATTCCCTCCCTAAACCTCTCCGCCTCTCTCTCTCCTCCTTTTAGACGCTCCTTAAAACCTCCCTCTTTGACCAAGCTTTTGGTCACCTGTCGTAATATCTCCTGATGTGGCTCGGGGTCAGATTTTGTCTGATTTACGCTCCTGTGACGCGCCTTGGGACGTTTTATTATGTTAAAGGCTTTCGGGCCTCATTCTGTTGAAGTTTCTTGGGGACAATTACCGCATTTACCTTTGAGCCAGTGAGAGAGGGGAATGAAGTGTGTTTTATTTACGGGGAATTCTTCTCTTCTTAGGCAGTTCCTCGGAACCGAGGATGACTTGCTTCCACACTAACAATGAGTTCTCAGGTGACTGATGAGTCCAGTGCAGGACCTACAGTCTCTGTCACAGGTGGGGCAGACGGTGGTTGAAGGGGGCGGGTGGGTGGGGTGCTTGGGTTGACGTGCGCTGCCTGCGCTTGGCTTCCGCTTGCTCCCGGCGAAGAGACTCGAGGTGTTCGGCGCCTTCCCGGATGCTTCTCCTCCACTTTGTGCGGTCTTGGGTCAGGGATTCCCAGGTGTCGGTGGGGGATGTTACACTTTTCCAAGGAAATTTTGAGGGTGTCCTTGAAGCGTTTCCTCTGCCCACCTGGGGCTCTCTTGCCGTGCCGGAGCTCCGAGTAGAGCGCTTGTTTTGGGAGTCTCGTATCGGGCATGCGGACAATGTGACCCGTCCATCGGAGCTGATCGAGCGTGGTCAGAGCTTCGATGCTGGGGATGTTGGCCTGAGCGAGAACACTGACGTTGGTGCGCCTATCCTGCCAATGGATCTACAGGATCTTGCGGAGGCAGCGTTGGTGGTACCTCTCCCGTGCTTGGAGGAATTACGGGGAATTATGGGGTGGGCGTTGAACAGGTTGCGCTCCCCTTGGATTCCCCTCTCCTTTAGTGAGGTTTGTAACCTCCGTTTGTCAGTGTCTCTGAGGTGACCCTCCCTTTATCCCACCAGGTCACCCTGAAGGCTACACGATACAAGGTGTCACCGGACCTGAAATACGTGCTGCTGGCCTACAACATCACCCAGGTAAGGCTATCTGAAGGTAGGCCCATGCAGAGAACACCTGGACAGGTTGCCTTTCAATGAGGGAGCTTTACTCTGTATCTAACCCCGTGCTGTACCTGCCCTGGGAGTGTTTGATGGGGACAGTGTAGAGTGAGCTTTACTCTGTATCTAACCCCGTGCTGTACCTGCCCTGGGAGTGTTTGATGGGACAGTGTAGAGGGAGCTTTACTCTGTATCTAACCCCGTGCTGTACCTGCCCTGGGAGTATTTGACGGGACAGTATAGAGGGAGCCTTACTCTGTATCTAACCCGTGCTGTACCTGCCCTGGGAGTGTTTGATGGGCCAGTGTAGAGGGAGCTTTACTCTGTATCTAACCCGTGCTGTACCTGCCCTGGGAGTGTTTGATGGGACTGTGTAGAGGGAGCTTTACTCTGTATCTAACCCCGTGCTGTACCTGCCCTGGGAGTGTTTGATGGGGACAGTGTAGAGGGAGCTTTACTCTGTATCTAACCCGTGCTGTACCTGCCCTGGGTGTGTTTGATGGGACAGTGTAGAGGGAGCTTTACTCTGTATCTAACCCGTGCTCTACCTGCCCTGGGAGTGTTTGATGGGCCAGTGTAGAGGGAGCTTTACTCTGTATCTAACCCGTGCTGTACCTGCCCTGGGAGTGTTTGATGGGACTGTGTAGAGGGAGCTTTACTCTGTATCTAACCCCGTGCTGTACCTGCCCTGGGAGTGTTTGATGGGGACAGTGTAGAGGGAGCTTTACTCTGTATCTAACCCGTGCTGTACCTGCCCTGGGTGTGTTTGATGGGACAGTGTAGAGGGAGCTTTACTCTGTATCTAACCCGTGCTCTACCTGCCCTGGGAGTGTTTGATGGGACAGTGTAGAGGGAGCTTTACTCTGTATCTAACCCCGTGCTGTACCTGCTCTGGGAGTGTTTGATGGGACAGTGTAGAGGGAGCTTTACTCTGTATCTAACCCCGTGCTGTACCTGTCCTGGGAGTGTTTGATGGGACAGTCTAGAGGGAGCTTTACTCTGTATCTAACCCGTGCTGTACCTGCCCTGGGAGTGTTTGATGGGACAGTGTAGAGGGAGCTTTACTCTGTATCTAACCCCGTGCTGTACCTGCCCTGGGAGTGTTTGATGGGGACAGTGTAGAGGGAGCTTTACTCTGTATCTAACCCGTGCTGTACCTGCCCTGGGTGTGTTTGATGGGACAGTGTAGAGAGAGCTTTACTCTGTATCTAACCCGTGCTCTACCTGCCCTGGGAGTGTTTGATGGGACAGTGTAGAGGGAGCTTTACTCTGTATCTAACCCCATGCTGTACCTGCTCTGGGAGTGTGAGTGTGTGTGTGTGAGTGTGTGTGTGTGTGTGTGTGTGTGTGTGAGTGTGTGTGTGAGTGTGTGAGTGTGTGTGTGAGTGTGTGTGTGAGTGTGTGTGTGAGTGTGTGTGTGTGTGTGTGTGTGTGAGTGTGTGTGTGTGTGTGTGTGAGTGTGTGAGTGTGTGTGTGAGTGAGTGTGTGAGTGAGTGTGTGTGTGAGTGTGTGTGAGTGTGTGTGAGTGAGTGTGTGAGTGTGTGTGAGTGTGAGTGTGTGTGTGTGTGTGAGTGTGTGTGTGTGAGTGTGTGTGTGTGAGTGTGTGTGAGGGTGTGTGGGGGCGTGTGTGGGTGTGAGTGAGTGAGTGTGTGTTTGTGTGTGGGTGTGTGTGAGTGTGTGTTTGTGTGTGAGTGTGCAAGGAGTGTGTTCTGCTATCTGCTGCAGACAGCTGCACTGCACTAACGCAGAAAGCAAGGTCTATTTCTCCAGACGGGTTGGGGTCTGCAGTTCAGCAGCGGGTCGAAGCTCTCTGATCGTTAACATTGGCGAGATCGCGTCGAGAGGAAGCAGCACTTTGCAAACCGAGTCTCCTTCAGCGTCCTGCTTTCAGGCCTTGCTTCCCAACCCCCGCCTGCCCCTCGAATTTCTCCCTCTCACCCTATCCTGCTATTCCCTTCTCCCTCATCCGTTTATCCAGCATCCCCCTTAAATGCATTTCAATCAATTAAATTCTGATGTCCTTTCCCCCCCCACAGACATCAACTAAGAACACAGGAACAGGAGGAGGCCATTCAGCCCCTCGAGCCTGTTACACAGGAACAGGAGGAGGCCATTCAGCCCCTCGAGCCTGTTACATTAGGAACAAGAGGAGGCCATTCAGCCCCCTCGAGCCTGTTACATTAGGAACAAGAGGAGGCCATTCAGCCCCCTCGAGCCTGTTACATTAGGAACAAGAGGAGGGCATTCAGCCCCCCTCGAGCCTGTTACACAGGAACAGGAGGAGGCCATTCAGCCCCTCGAGCCTGTTACATTCGGAACAAGAGGAGGCCATTCAGCCCCCCTCGAGCCTGTTACATCAGGAACAGGAGGAGGCCATTCAGCCCCCCTCGAGCCTGTTACATTAGGAACAGGAGGAGGCCATTCAGTCCTCTCGAGGCTGTTCCATTAGGAACAGGAGGAGGCCATTCAGCCCCCTCGAACCTGTTACATTAGGAACAGGAGGAGGCCATTCAGCCCCCCTCGAGCCTGTTACATTAGGAACAGGAGGAGGCCATTCAGCCCCCTCGAGCCTGTTACATTAGGAACAGGAGGAGGCCATTCAGCCCCCTCGAGCCTGTTACATTAGGAACAGGAGGAGGCCATTCAGCCCCTCTCGAGCCTGTTACATTAGGAACAGGAGGAGGCCATTCAGCCCACTCGAGCCTGTTACATTAGGAACAGGAGGAGGCCATTCAGCCCACTCGAGCCTGTTACATTAGGAACAGGAGGAGGCCATTCAGCCCCTCTTGAGCCTGTTACATTAGAAACAGGAGGAGGCCGTTCAGCCCCTCGAGCCTGTTACATTAGAAACAGGAGGAGGCCATTCAGCCCATCGAGCCTGTTACATTAGGTACAGGAGAAGGCCATTCAGCCCCCCTCGAGCCTGTTGCATTAGGAACAGGAGCAGGCCATTCAGCCCCCTTGAGCCTGTTACATTAGAACAGGAGGAGGCCATTCAGCCCCTCGAGCCTGTTACATTAGGAACAGGAGGAGGCCATTCAGCCCCCTTGAGCCTGTTACATTAGGAACAGGAAGAGGTCGTTCGGCCCCCTCAAGCCTGTTACATTAGGAACAGGAGGAGGCCATTCAGCCCCCCTCGAGCCTGTTACATTAAGAACAGGAGGAGGCCATTCAGCCCCCCTCGAGCCTGTTACATTAGGCACAGGAGGAGGCCATTCAGCCCCCCTCGAGCCTGTTACATTAAGAACAGGAGGAGGTCGTTCAGCCCCTCAAGCCTGTTACATTAGGAACAGGAGGAGGTCGTTCGGCCCCCTCGAGCCTGTTACATTAGGCACAGGAGGAGGTCGTTCGGCCCCCTCGAGCCTGTTACATTAGGAACAGGAGGAGGCCATTCAGCCCCCCTCGAGCCTGTTACATTAGGAACAGGAGGAGGTCGTTCGGCCCCCTCGAGCCTGTTACATTAGCAACAGGAGGAGGCCATTCAGCCCCCCTCGAGCCTGTTACATTAGGAACAGGAGGAGGCCATTCAGCCCCCCTCGAGCCTGTTACATTAGGAACAGGAGGAGGCCATTCAGCCCCTCGAGCCTGTTACATTAGGAACAGGAGGAGGCCATTCAGCCCCCTTTGAGCCTGTTACATTCGGAACAGGAGGAGGCCATTCAGCCCCCTTTGAGCCTGTTACATTAGGAACAGGAGGAGGCCATTCAGCCCCCCTCGTGCCTGTTACATTAGAAACTGGAGGAGGCCATTCAGCCCCTCGAGCCTGTTACATTAGGAACAGGAGGAGGCCGTTCAGCCCCTCGAGCCTGTTACATTAGGTACAGGAGAAGGCCATTCAGCCCCCCTCGAGCCTGTTACATGAGGAACAGGAGCAGGCCATTCAGCCCCCTTGAGCCTGTTACATTAGGACAGGAGGAGGCCATTCAGCCCCTTTGAGCCTGTTACATTAGGAACAGGAGGAGGCCATTCAGCCCCCCTCGTGCCTGTTACATTAGAAACAGGAGGAGGCCATTCAGCCCCTCGAGCCTGTTACATTAGGAACAGGAGGAGACCATTCAGCCCCCCTCGAGCCTGCTCCGCCATTCAATCAGATCTTGGCTGATCTGTATCTTAACTCCATTTACCCGCCTTGGTTCTGTAACCATTAATACCCTTACCGAACAAAAATCTATCGATCTCAGTTTTGGAAGCTCCAATTGACCCCACTTCAGCCTCGACAGCTTTTTGGGGGAGAGAGTTCCAGATTTCCACCACCCTTTGTGTGAAGAAGTGCTTCCTGACATCACCCCTGAACGGCCTGGCTCTAATTTTAAGGTTACGCCCCCCCTTGTTCTGGACTCCCCCCCCCCCACCAGAGGAATAGTTTCACTCTATCGACCCCATCGAATCCTTTAATCGTCTTAAACACAATTTGATCACCCCTTAATCTTCTACACTCGAGGGAACACAAGTCTAGTCTGTGCAACCTGTCCTTGTGATTTAACCCTTTTAGCCCCCGGGGGTATCATTCTGGTGAATCTGCGCTGCCCCCCCTCCGAGGCCAATATATCCTTCCTGAGGTGCGGGGCCCGGAACTGAACGCAGCGACCTCCAGACAGGGTCTGACAAGAGCTCTGTGCAGCCGTAACAAGACTCCAACCCCCGCCGTACTCCAGCCCTCCTCGAGATAACGGCTAATATTCCATTCGCCTTTCTAATTATACTGACGTCTTGGCCACAAACCCCCAGCAATACGACACTCAAAGGCAAGTCTGTTGGTGCCAGGAAGTCACATTAAACCTTTCATAAATCACTGGTTAGGCCTCAGCTGGAGTATTGTGTCCAATTCTGGGCACCAGCACTTTAGGAAGGATGTCAAGGGCCTTGGAGAGGGTGCGGAGGAGATTGACCAGAATGGTTCAGGGGATGAGGGACTTCAGTTATGCAGAGAGACTGGAGAAGCTGGTGTTGTTCTCCTTAGAGCAGAGAAGGTAAGGGGAGATTGACCAGAATGGTACCGGGGGATTGAGGGACTTCAGTGACGTGGAGAGACTGGAGAAGGCTGGGTTGTTCTCCTTAGAGCAGAGAAGGTTAAGGGGGAGATTGACCAGAATGGTACCAAGTGATGAGGGACTTCAGTTACGCGGTCAGAGACTGGAGAAGCTGGGGTTGTTCTCCTTCGAGCAGAGAAGGTTAAGGAGAGATTTAATAGAGGTGTTCAGAATCATGAAGGGTTTTGATCGAGTAGAGAGGGAGAAACTGTTTCCAGTGGCAGGAGGGTCGGTAACCCAGAGGACACAGATTGAAGATAATCGCAGAAGAACCAGAGGGGGAGATGAGAATGTTTTTACGCTGCGAGTTGTTGTGATTGTCCAGCTCCTTTGCGAAGTGCCTTTAACTGTTTCCCTTTTCCCTCATTCTCTAGGTGTATCGCCACTCCTTCACTGCGTCCTACACCATTTACAACGTGCAGACCAGGTACGGCGGTTAATTCCCCCCGGTCAGCATCTGCTCAACCCCTCGCCCGGACCCAACAGTTAGAAGGGGGCTGGTGTTCATGACCGGGGCCAGGGGTCACTTGTGACCTCCCTCTCCACCCCCTCCCCCCTCCCACTCCACTCCCCCCTCCCACTCCACTCCCCCTACGTCCCCTCCCCTCCCCCACCCCCTCCCACTCCCCGTACGTCCCCTCCCCTCCCCAACACCTCTCCTCCCCAACACCTCCCACTCCCTCCCCCTTCCCCCTCCCCCCTCCTCCCACTCCCTCCCCCTTCCCCCTCCCCCCTCCTCCCACTACCCCCTCACCTTACCCTCTCCTCCTCTCTCCCCTCACCTCCCCATCCCTCCCTCGCCCCATTCCACACCTCCCCTCTCCTTCCCTCCCCCTCCTCCACCCACCCCCTCACCTTACCTCCCCTCTCTCCCCTCACCATCCCTTCCTTCCCCCCTCCCCTCCTCCCCCCACCCCTCCTCCAATCCCCTCCCCACCCCTTCCCCTCCCCAACCCCCTCCCCACCCCTTCCCCAACACCTCTGTCTCCCTCTCCTCCCCATCCCATTCCCCCTGCCTCTTCCCTCCGCCTCCCCACCCCTCCTCTTCCCCTCCCCTCGTCTTCCCTCCCCCTCGCTCTCCCCCCTCCCTCATCCTCCCCCTCCTCTTCCCTCCTCACATCTCCCTCTCCCTCCCATCCCCAATCCCTCCCCTCCCCTCTTCCTCTCCTCCCCTCCCCTCACCCCTATGTCCCCTCCCCAAATCTCCTCTTCCCTCCCCCTCCCCTTCTCCTCCACTCCCCCTCACGTCACGCTCACCCTCCCCTCCCCCTCACCTCCCCCACCCCTCCTCTTCCCTCCCCCTCCCCTTCTCCTCCACTCCCCCTCACCTCACCTCACCTTCCCTCCTCCTCCTCCTCCTCCCACTCCACCCAGGGCCTACACCTCAGTACCACAATACGGGGTGAATTCAACCACTGAACCACAACACACCCTTTACGGATAGAAAAGACACTAGGCGTGCGCGGTGCCCGCACCAGGTGCGCTGCGGCATGTTCGACCATGTGGGGCGGCGCGGCTGCAGTTTTCCAACATAAGCTGCAGAAATGACAATCCCCGTTCCTGGGATTCCCGGCTCTAATCCCTCTGCTTCCCCATCTGCTGCCTGCATCCGCTGAACGGGATGTTACTGAGCAAGCTGGGCCCGTGCCCGAGTATTTATACTCTCCCTGGACAGCGCCACCCAGCAGGCGCTCAGTATTGTTTCAGAAGCCTTTCTTTCATGAATGACTGATTCATGTCAACCCTGACACGAGTTTCCGACCACGTATCCACCCCATCACCAAGACCGCCTGTTTCCACCTCCGTAACATCGCCCGTCTCCGCCCCGCCTCAGCTCATCCGCTGCTGAAACCCTCATCCTGCCCTTTGTTATCTCCAGACTCGACTATTCCTGGCCGACCTCCCACATTCCACCCTCCGTAAACTTCAGCTCGTTCAAAACTCTGCTGCCCCCTGTGTCCTAACTCGCACCGAGTCCCGTTCACCCATCACCCCCTGTGCTGGCTCACCCACACTGGCTCCCGCTTCAGCAACGCCTCGATTGAAAATCGGCATTCTCCTGTTCAAATCCCTCCCTGGCCTCCCTATCTCTGTAACCTCCTCCAGCCCCTACAACCCTCCCTATCTCTGTAACCTCCTCCAGCCCCCTACAACCCTCCCTATCTCTGTAACCTCCTCCAGCCCCTACAACCCTCCCTATCTCTGTAACCTCCTCCAACCCCCTACAAACCTCCCTATCGCTGTAACCTCCTCCAGCCCCTACAACCCTCCCTATCTCTGTAACCTCCTCCAGTCCCTACAACCCTCCCTATCTCTCTAACCTCCTCCAGCCCCTACAACCCTCCCTATCTCTGTAACCTCCTCCAGACCCTGCAACCCTCCCTATCTCTGTAACCTCTGCCAGCCCCTACAACCCTCCCTATCTCTGTAACCTCCTCCAGACCCTACAACCCTCCCTACCTCTGTAACCTCCTCCAGCCCCTACAACCCTCCCTATCTCTGTAACCTCCTCCAGCCCCTACAACCCTCCCTATCTCTGTAACCTCCTCCAGCCCCCTACAACACTCCCTATCTCTGTAACCTCCTCCAGCCCCCTACAACCCTCCCTGCCTCTGTAACCTCCTCCAGCCTCCTACAACCCTCCCTATCTCTGTAACCTCCGCCAGCCCCTACAACCCTCCCTATCTCTGTAACCTCCTCCAGACCCTACAACCCTCCCTACCTCTGTAACCTCCTCCAGCCCCTACAACCCTCCCTATCTCTGTAACCTCCTACAGCCCTCCCCATCTCTGTAACCTCCTCCAGCCTCCTACAACCCTCCCTATCTCTGTAACCTCCTCCAGTCCCTACACCCCTCCCTATCTCTGTAACCTCCTCCAGCCCCTACAGCCCTCCCCATCTCTGTAACCTCCTCCAGCCTCCTACAACCCTCCCTATCTCTGTAACCTCCTCCAGCCCCTACAACCCTCCCTATCTCTGTAACCTCCTCCAGCCCCTACACCCCTCCCTGTCTCTGTAACCTCCTCCAGCCCCTACAAACCTCCCTGCCTCTGTAACCTCCTCCCGCCCCTGCAACCCTCCCTGCCTCTGTAACCTCCTCCAGCCCCCTACAGCCCTCCCTATCTCTGTAACCTCCTCCAGCCCCTACAACCCTCCCTATCTCTGTAATCTCCTCCAGCCCCTACAACCCTCCGA